>NC_051204.1:6611640-6718660 GCF_015220075.1 Falco rusticolus | reverse complement strand
CCGGCACCAGGTGGGATATGGGGGGGGGGGCACCCCCCAAAACCGGGGGGTTGGGGGCGGTGGGGAGGGTGGTCGTGGGCTGGGGACCCCCCCGGGTTTGGGGTTGGGGAGGGGGAGGGGAAGGAGGGGGCAGAGGGTTGGGGGGTGAGGTGGGGGTATGGGGTGGGGGACCCTCGGGTTTGGGGGTTCAGGGGGGTGTTATGGGCTGGGGACCCCCTGGTTTGGGGGTTCAGGGGGGGTTATGGGGTGGGGGACCCTCAGGATGGGAGTTTGAGGGGGTTATGGGCTGGGGACCCCCTGGTTTGGGGGTTCAGGGGGATTATGGGGTGGGAGACCCTTGTTTTTCGGGGTTCCGGGAAGTTATAGGGTGGGGGACCCTCAGGTTTGGGAGCTTGGGGGGGGTTATGGGCTGGGGACCCCAGTTTTGGGCGTTCATGGAGATGTTATGGGCTGGGGACCCCAGTTTTGGGGGTTCGGGGTGTTATGGGCTGGGGACCCCCTGTTTTGGGGGTTCAGGGTGGTTATGGGGTGGGGGACCCTCAGGCTTGGGAGTTTGGGGGGGTTATGGGCTGGGGACCGCAGTTTTGGGGGTGCAGGGACCCTATGGGGGGCTATGTAGGGATTATGGACTGGGGACCCCAGTTTTGGGGGTTCGGGGGGTGTATGGGCTGGGGACCCCCTGTTTTGGGGGTGCAGGGACCATATGGGGGCCTATGCGGGAGTTACGGGCTGGGGACCTTGGTTTTGGGGGTTCAGGTACCCTACATGGGGCCTATGGGGGAATTATGGGGAGGAGACCCCCAGTTTTGGGGGTTCGGGGGGGCTATGGGCTGGGCACCCCCAGTTTTGGGGGTGCAGGTACCCTCATGGGACCTATGGGGGAGTTATGGGGAGGAGACCCCCAGTTTTGGGGGTTCAGGGGGGTTATGGGGTAGGGAAGCCCGTGTTTGGGGGTGTAGGGGCTGGGGGAGGCATGTGGGGGAGTGATGGGGGTCATGGAGTGGGCACCCCCATTTTGGGGGTGCAGGGACCACAGAGGTTGTGGCTTGGGGGCTTATGGGGGGGGCTATGGACTGGGGACTCCTGGGGGGGGTATAGAGGCTGGGGGGGGTATAGGGGAGTATAGACCAGGACGCTTATATGGGGGCTATATGGGCTGGGCTGGGGGTCCCTGGGGGGGGTATGGACTGGGGCAGGTGGCACTGGGGGGTCCCAGGCCATATGGGTTGGATCAGGGGGGTCCCAGGGCCATATAGATCAGGATGGGGGGTCCCAGGGCCATATGGGCTGGGTCAGCGGGGTCCCAGAGCCATATAGACCAGGACGGGGGGGTCCCAGAACCATATAGGCTGGGTCAGGGGGGTCCCAGGGCCATATAGATCAGGATGGGGGGTCCCAGGGCCATATGGGCTGGGTCAGGGGGGTCCCCGGGCCATATAGATCAGGATGGGGGGGTCCCAGGGCCATATGGGCTGGGTCAGGGGGGTCCCAGGGCCATATAGATCAGGACAGGGGGTCCTAGGGCCATATGGGCTGGGTCAGGGGGGTCCCAGGGCCATATAGACCAGGACGGGGGGGTCCCAGGGCCATATGGGCTGGGTCAGGGGGGTCCCAGGGCCATATAGACCAGGACGGGGGGGTCCCAGAGCCATATAGACCAGGACGGGGGGGTCCCAGGGCCATATAGATCAGGATGGGGGGTCCCAGGGCCATATGGGCTGGGTCAGGGGGGTCCCAGGGCCATATAGATCAGGACGGGGGGGTCCCAGAGCCATATAGACCAGGACGGGGGGGTCCCAGGGCCATATAGATCAGGATGGGGGGTCCCAGGGCCATATGGGCTGGGTCAGGGGGGTCCCAGGGCCATATAGATCAGGACAGGGGGTCCCAGGGCCATATGGGCTGGGTCAGCGGGGTCCCAGAGCCATATAGACCAGGACGGGGGGGTCCCAGAACCATATAGACCAGGACGGGGGGGGTCCCAGGGCCATATAGATCAGGATGGGGGGTCCCAGGGCCATATGGGCTGGGTCAGCGGGGTCCCAGAGCCATATAGACCAGGACGGGGGGGGTCCCAGGGCCATATAGATCAGGATGGGGGGTCCCAGGGCCATATGGGCTGGGTCAGCGGGGTCCCAGAGCCATATAGACCAGGACGGGGGGGTCCCAGGGCCATATAGATCAGGATGGGGGGTCCCAGGGCCATATGGGCTGGGTCAGCGGGGTCCCAGAGCCATATAGACCAGGACGGGGGGGTCCCAGGGCCATATAGATCAGGACAGGGGGTTCTAGGGCCATGTAGATCAGGACGGGGGGTCCTAGGGCCATATGGGCTGGGTCGGCGGGTCCCAGGGCCATATAGACCAGGACAGGGGGGTCCCCGGGCCATATAGATCAGGATGGGGGGTCCCAGGGCCATATAGACCAGGACAGGGGGGTCCCCGGGCCATATAGATCAGGATGGGGGGTCCCAGGGCCATATAGACCAGGACAGGGGGGTCCCAGGGCCATATAGACCAGGACGTGGGTCTCGGGGCCATAGGGCCAGCCCAGCTCCATACATTCCCAGGACCGTATAGCCCAGCCCCCAGTGCCAGCCCCCTGTCCCCGCCCCCCCCAGGGCCATACGGACCCCGACGGTCAATACCAAAACCACCTGGACCCGGAGGGGCCATACCCCCCCTGCGCTGACCGCGACCTCCCCTACGCACCCCGTACGGACCGTGACGGGCAATACGCGCCCCATACGGACCGGGACCTCCCCTACCAGGGGCATGTCGATCGCGACGGGCAATACAGCAGCCGTACGGACCGCGACGGGCAATACCAGCCCCACCTGGACCGCGACGGGCAATACCAGGAGCATCTGGATCGCGACGGGCAGTACCAGGAGCACTTGGATCGCGACGGGCAATACGCCGGACATACGGACCGCGATAGACCCTACGCGGCTCATATGGATCGTGACGGGCAATACGAGGCGTTAACGGACCGCGACGGGCCGTATCCCAACCGTCCCGATCACGATAGGTCCTACCAGAGCCGTAAAGATCGCGACAGACCTTACCAGGCTCGTACGGAGCGCGATGGGCAATATATGAGCCGTACAGAGCGGGATGGGCAATATATGGGTCGTATGGAGCAGGACGGGCAGTACCACGGCTGCTTGGAGCGGGATCTCCAGTACCAGCCCCATTTGGAGCGGGATGGGCAGTATCCCAGCCGGATGGAGCGCGACGGGCAGTATCCCGGCCATATGGACCGCGACGGGCAGTATCCCGGCCATACGGAGCGGGATGGGCAGTATCCCAGCCGGATGGAGCGGGACGGGCAGTATACGAGCCATACGGAGCGGGACGGGCAGTACGGGAGCCGGATGGAGCAGGACGGGCAGTATCCCGGCCATATGGACCGCGACGGGCAGTATCCCGGCCGGATGGAGCGGGAGCTGCAGTACCGGGCTCGGGATGGTCACTACGCGGCCTGCTTGGACCGGGATGGCGCGTATCCCGCCTCGTGCTCCCGGGATCGCTGCGGCGCTTCCCACCGGGACTGGGAGCGGGACTGGGCGCGGGGGCAGCTCAGCCGGGGTCCGTCCCGCAGCTCCAGCCCCGGGGGGGGAGGACACAGCACCAGCGCCAGCACCAGCCCCACCACCACCCTGCAGCGCAAGTAAGGACCCTCACCCCCACCCCTCCCCCATCCCCCCCCATCCCCCCGCTGGGAGCAGGTGCGGGAGCTGCAGGGGGGGACCCGCGTGTGTCATGGCTCTGCGCGTGCGTCCCCCCCCGCTGTCACCCCGTCTGCCGGTCTGGCCGGGCGCCCTTGGGGGGGGGGGGGGCGGGACGGCGACATTTTTTGGGGGGTGGGGGAGGGGATTTGCAGGGGTCGGCACCCCCCCCCGACCCAGCCCCCCCCTGGGACCCCAAGGGGGGGGAGGGGCTGTGCCGCTCACTGACACCCATCCCCCCCCCCCCGAATTCTCCCCCCCCCCCAGGTCAGACCGGGACAGCTCCAGGACAGTGAGGTCAGTACTGCCCCTCCCCCCATGTCCTTTGACCCCACCCCTCCCCCACCCCATCCCCGGACGCCTGGGTCCAATCCCTGGGGCATGGGGGGGGGTGTTGTTGGATGGCAGCAGACTCAGCGTGTCACGACAGACCTGGCATGTCGTGACAGGGGCCAGCCTGTTGCAATAGGGCTGTTGCATCGTGATGGGGATGATATGTTGCGACAGGGTTGAGCTGTCGCGACAGGATCCAGCCAGTTACAATGGAGCAGATGTGTCAGGTATTGCAATGGGGCCGACCTGTCATGACAGGACAGGCCTAATGCAATAGGGCTGATGCCCGCATATCGTGACAGAGCGAGAGCCAGTGTGTTGCAATAGGGCTGACATGTCACGACGAAGGTGACAACGAGGGTGATGTGTCGCAACAGGCCCCCACCGTGCTGTGCTGTGATGTCACAACAGGCCCCGTCATGTCGTGACGGGCCTGCTCATGTCACGACAGGGCGGGGGGGGGGGGGCGGAAAGCGCGTTGCCAGGGTGGCGGGCGCACGCGGGGTGGTTGCCAGGCGACGGCGCAGGCGGTGGGTGACAGCGATGACAGCGCCGGGGGAGGCGTGACAGCGGGGGGGGGGGGGCGGGGAGGGACGTCACCATGGCAACCAGGGATCCGCCCCCGGCGCCGTGTCCCCCCTCCCCCCCCAGGATCTTGGGGGGGGCCGGCCCCGCCCTGCGGGTGACACGAGGCCACGGCGGAGTGTGCGAAGGCGTGCAACGCCGTGCAAGGGTGCAATGTGAGCATGCAACTCCGTGCGAGGGCCTGCAACGCCGTGCAAGGGTGCAATGTGAGCGTGCAACGCCGTGCGAGGGTGTGCAACGCCGTGCAAGGCAATGTAATCTTGTGGGTCAGTGTGCAAGGCTGTGCGAGGGCGTGCAATGCCGTGCAACCCAGTGCCACCCTGTGCATGGGTGTGCAAGGCTGTGCAAGGGTGCAATGCAAGTGTGCAATGCCATGCAAGGGAGTGCAACCCAGTGCGTGGGTGTGCAAGGGCATGCAATGCCGTGCAACCCTGTGCCACCCTGTGCGTGGGTGTGCAATGCCGTGCAACACCATGTGATGCCGCACAAGGGTGTGCAAGGGCGTGCAACGCCGTGCAAGGGTGTGCAATCTGGTGGGTCAGTGTGCAAGGCCGTGCAAGGGCATGCAATGCCGTGCAACCCTGTGCCACCCTGTGCGTGGGTGTGCAATGCCGTGCAACATCACATGATGCCGCGCAAGGGTGTGCAAGGGCGTGCAACGTTGTGCAACATTTTGCATGGGTGTGCAATGCCATGCAAGGCTGCGCAGCCCCGCGCGTGGGCGTGCAAGGCCATACACACGCGTGTGCGAGGCTGCCCCGTCCCACGTGCCAGGGGGACCCTCCCCCCCCGCCCCGGCTCGCACGTGGGCCTCTCACGCCCATCCTCGTGCAAGGCTGTGCCCCCCCCCGCCCGCCCCCCCCCCCCCCTTCCGGGCAGGAATTCCGGGCTGTGATGAGTTTGCCAGGCCTGAGAGGCCGGACACTGGATCCCTGATCCCAGACACTGGATCCCCGACCCCGGACACCGGGGTCCCAGCGTGACCCCCTCCCCCCTCGGATCCACCATGATGTGAGTGTCGGCCCCCCCCAGGGGGGGGCTGGGGGCACCCGGATTCCTGGGTCCCTTTTGGGTGGGGTGGGGGGTGGGGAGAGGCTGGACCCGCCGCTACGGGGCTGATCCCCCCCCAGATCCTTGGGGATCCACTGGATCCTGCTGCCCCCCCACCCCCGCCGTGTCCCTTCCCCTTCCCACCCCGCCCCACTCGTGTCCCCCTCCCCGTGTCCGTGTGTCCGTCCCCCCCCTCCGGTTCTTGACTCGTGTTTTCTCTCTCTCCCCTCCCCCCCCCGGTCTGTCCGGCTTCCCCCCCCCGCCCCTCCCCCACTGTCCGTATGTCCCCACCCCACCCCGGTCTGTGTCCCCCTCCCCATGTCCGTCTGTCCCCCCATGTTCATCCATCCCCCCCATTCCCTCCCCCCCGTCCATCTGCCTGTCCCTCCCACTGACCCCCCCACCCCACCCCACCCCTTGACCCCCCCCCCCCATTGACCCCCCCCATCTGTGTCCCCCCTCCCCCGTCCTGCCCCTCCCCCCTCCAGGTGCCACCCATGGGTGCTCTTGGCTGCTCCAACCTCCCCCCACCCACAGGTAAGAGCCCCTCCCCCACCCCAGACGCCTGGGTTCCCCTGGGGGTCCTGCCCCCCCCCGCCCCTTCTCAGGCCCTATAGGGGCCATATGGACCCTGCTGGGTGCCATAGAGGCTGTACAGAGCCCTATGGGGCAGTATAGGGGCTGTACGGTGCTATATAGGCTGCAGAGAGCCCCACAGGGCAGTATAGGGGCTGTATGGTGCTGTATGGGCTATACGGAGCCCTGTGGGGCAGTATAGGGGCTATACAGTCTGTACAGAGCCCCACAGGGCAGTATAGGGGCTGTACGGTGCTATACAGTCTGTACAGAGCTCCACGGGACAGTATAGGGGCTGTATGGTGCTATATGAGCCATACAGAGCCCTACAGGGCAGTATAGGGGCTGTACAGTGCTATACGGGGCACACAGAGCCCCACAGGGCAGTATAGGGGCTATACAGTCTGTATAGAGCCCCACGGGACAGTATAGGGGCTGTATGGTGCTGTATGAGCCATACAGAGTCCTACAGGGAAGTATAGGGGCTGTACAGTCTGTATAGAGCCCCACAGGGCAGTATAGAGGCTGTATGGTGCTATATGAGCCATACAGAGCCCCACAGGGCAGTATAGGGGCTGTACGGTGCTATATGAGCCATACAGAGTCCTACAGGGCAGTATAGGGGCTGTACGGTGCTATACAGTCTATACAGAGCCCCACAGGGCAGTATAGGGGCTGCAGGGTGCTATATGGGGCACACAGAGCCCTACAGGGCAGCATAGGGGCTATACAGTCTGTATAGAGCCCCATAGGGTAGTGTAGGGGCTGTATGAGCCATACAGAGCCCTACAGGGCAGTATAGGGGCTGTACAGTCTGTATAGAGCCCCACAGGACAGTATAGGGGCTGTACGTACCTTATGTGCCGTGGGGGCCCCCTGGGTGCTATAGGGGCCCTGCGGACCCCTCACCCCGGCTGGCACAGACCCCTTGCAGGTGGTATGGGGGCTATAATGACCCCCCCACCCCCCCGGGGCAGTATAGGGGGGTATAGCCCCCTGGGCTGTGGAGGGGTTATGGAGACCCTATGGCTAATAGAGGGGTTGTATGGCCCCCCGGGCCCTGGGGCTATATGGCTCCTATATCTAGGCACTGTATAGAATGTATAGGGGCTCCTTGTGGCTCCTCAGGGCTCCATAGGGACCATGTGGATCCCCATAGGCTTCTAGGGGCTGTACAGATCCCCAGGAATCTATAGGGCCTGTATGAATCCCCAGGGATCTGTAGGGGCTGTAGGGATCTCAAGGGATCTATAGGGGCTGTACGGACCCCAGAGACCTATAGGAGCCCTCGTAGATCCTTGGGGGACTTATAGAGGCCCTTGTAGATCCCTGGGCCATAGGAATCCTCAGGGATTTATAGGGGCTGTATGGATCCCTGGGAATCTATAGGGGCCACCTGGATCTCCAGGGATCTATAGGGGCCGTAGGGATCTCAAGGGATCTATAGGGGCTATACGGACCCCAGAGACCTATAGGAGCCCTCGTAGATCCTTGGGGGACTTATAGAGGCCCTTGTAGATCCCTGGGCCATAGGAATCCTCAGGGATTTATAGGGGCTGTATGGATCCCTGGGAATCTATAGGGGCCACCTGGATCTCCAGGGATCTATAGGGGCCGTAGGGATCTCAAGGGATCTATAGGGGCTATACGGACCCCAGAGACCTATAGGAGCCCTTGTAGATCCCTGGGGGACCTACAGAGGCCCTTGTAGATCCCTGGGCCATAGGAATCCTCAGGGTTCTATAGGGGCCCTATAGGTTCCCCAGGGATCTATAGGCGGCCATACGGGGCCTGGGTCCTCCCCCGGCTGTTGGGGGGGGTGGTGTTTGGGGGCGGTTGCCGTGGCGACGCCCGGTTATTTTGGGGAGAGGGCGGTGACGTAGCGGGAGGGGGCGGGGCCAGCGCCGGGGACCCAGGCGTCCGGGACACCCCCCACCCACCCCCCTGTCCATCACCCCGCCGCGTCGCCACGGCAACCGCAACCTCGGCAACGCGCCGGCCCCGCCCCCGCCCGCCGCGTCTCCATGGCAACCGCCAGCCCGCCGGAGGGGGGGCGGGGGGGCGGGGGGGAGGGGGGTGTCGAGCGGCGCGCTCCGCGCATGCGCCTGGGGCAGGCGAGCCCACTGCCCCAGGGACCCCACCTTGGGGGGGGGGGGGGGCAAGACCCCCATTTCAGTCGGGGCAGCCCCCCCTTTAAAAATAAAAACTGTGGGGGTCTCCATCATGGACCCAGGCATCCGGGCCCCCCTCTTCTTAATTTTGGGTGGGGGCAAGACCCCTCTTTCTACCTCAGAAGGACCCGCGCCTGTGTGTGTCCCCCCCCCCCCACCCCGGGCGTCCCCCGGCCCCCCCTCCCCACGCAGGCGCAAACGGCTCCACCGGCCGCCGGGGCCCTGTGGGTGCTGCTGCTGCAGAGCCGCGCCCCCCCCCCCCCCCCTCCCCCAACCCAAACAACCCCGGGGACTCCCCCCCCACCACCCCGTGGGGGTCTCCCCACCTCCGTGGGTGCCCCCTCCCGCCATGTGGTGCCTGCAGTGCACCGCCGACCGGCGGCGGGGTCCGCTCCGGCAGCGCCTGCTGCACGGGTGAGTTGGGGACCCCCCCGGGACCCCCCCCCCCAAAATCTTTTACACCCCCCTCATACACCACCCCCCCCCAAACACCCCCCACCCCCCATCATCATTTACCTCACCCAAACCATCGGGGACCCCCTGTGCGCCTTCCCTGCCCCCCCACCCCGGGTTGCCCACCCCACCCCCGGGTTTGCCCCTCCCCCTCGGGTTTTGGGGGTCCCCCCGGCTTTCCTGCACTCCCCCCCCCCCCCCCCCCCCCTGCCGGATTACCCCCCCTCCCCCATTCCTGGACGCCTGGGTCCCCAGCAAGGGCGGGGGCACGGATGCCTGGGTCCCCCGGGGCTGGGGGGAGGGCTGCCTGTGTCCCCACGTCCGTGTGTCCCCATGTATGTCCTGTGTCCGTGTGTCCCATGTCCATGTATGTCCCGTGTCTCATGTCTATGTATGTCCTGTGTCCATGTATCTGTGCCCCTCTGTGTCCGTGTGTCCACTTATATCCAATGTCCATGTGTCCCTGTGTCCCCATGTCTGTGTCCACATATGTCCATATACGTCCCATGTCCACGTGTCCCTGTGTCCCCAGGTCTGTGTCCACATATGTCCCCATACGTCCCATGTCCATATGTCCCGTGTTGGTCATATCCCTGTGTCCTCATGTCCCTGTATCCTTGTGTCTCCTGTCCGTGTGTCCAGGTATGTCCATGTGTCCACGTGTGTGTCCTGTATCTCTGTGTCCCCATGCCCATGTATGTCCCGTGTCCATGTGTCCACATATGTCCCGTGTCCATGTGTCCACATATGTCCCATGTCCATGTGTCCCTGTGTCCCCATGTCCCAGTGTCCCTGTGTCCCCATGTCTGTGTCCACATATGTCCCATGTCCCCCTGTCCATGTGTCCCTGTGTCCCCATGTCTGTGTCCACATATGTCCCATGTCCCCCTGTCCATGTGTCCCTGTGTCCCCATGTCTGTGTCCACATATGTCCCATGTCCCCCTGTCCATGTGTCCCTGTGTCCCCATGTCTGTGTCCACATATGTCCCCATACGTTCCATGTCCATGTGTCCCGTGTTGGTCATATCCCTGTGTCCCCATGTCCCTGTCCCCCTGTCTGCTGTGTCCATGTGCCCCCATGCTGGTCATGTCTCCATGTCCCTCTGTCTCCACGTCCATGTGTCCCATCTCTGTGTCCCCCCATGTCTCTGTCCCCATGTCAGCCATGTCCATGCGTCCCATGTCCCGTGTCCCTATGTCCCATGTCCATGTGTCTGTGCTTCCTGACGTCCCCATGGTCCCTGCTCAGGTGACTTCAGGCTGTTTGAGGGATCTGGGGCGGCCTCGGGGGGGCCTTGAGGCTATTTGGGGGGTCTCGGCGAGGTCTGGGGGGGGGGGGTCTCAGGGGGTTTGGGGGGGCTCCCGACATGGGGGTGACGTGGTGTCCCCGCAGCGTGGATGGCGAGGCGCCAGGCAGCGAGGGTGGGGGTCCAGTGCCTGACAGCCCCGGGCGACCCCCCCCATACCGTGGCCTCCCCCAACCGGCCCCCCAAGGGCCGGGGGGATCCGGGGGGGGCCCTGGGGGGGGCTCCCCGGGGTTGGCCTGGCCCCGGCTGCCACCCCAGCCCGCCAGCGTGGCCCTGCGCAAGCAGGAGGAGGAGGAGGAGAGCAAGAGGCCGAAGGCTCTGAGCGACAGCTATGAGCTCTCCACCGACCTGCAGGACAAGAAGGTACCTTGGGGACACCCAGGGACACCCCCAGCACCCCCCCGCGACTGTCCCCGGCCACGTGTGATTGTCCCCAGCCCCATCTGTGATGGTCCCCAGCCTCACGTGATGGTCCCCAGACATGTGTGAAGGTCCCCAGCCCCATGTGTGACCCCAGATGGTCACTGTCACCGCCTGAGGCTCCATCCTCATGCAAGGCCACCGTGCCCCCACCCCGCTGCCGTCCCCCTTTCCCGGGGTGTTGTCTCACCTGTGTCCTTCTCCTGCCCTGGCCCCTCCCTGGCCACCTCTGGCACCCTGATGTGTCCCCATCCCTGTGTCCTGATGATCCACGTCCCCATCTCCGTGTCCCCGTCCCCATGTCACCCATATCCCCATCAATGTCCCCATCAATGTCCCCATCTCCATGTCACCATCCCCACGTCCCCATCCCTATGTCCTGATCCACATCCCCATCTCCATGTCCCCATCTCTGTGTCCCTGTCCCCATCTCGCATATCCTGTGCCTCCATGTCCCCATCCCCATGTCACCCATATCCTCATCAATGTCCCCATCAACGCCCCCATCCCCATGTCCCCATCCCTATGTCCTGATCTGTGTCCCCATCTCCATGTCCCGATCTCCATGTCCCCCGTATCCATCGCTGTCCCATCAATGTCCCCATCCCTATGTCCTGATCCACATCCCCATCTCTGTGTCCCTGTCACCATCTCCTTGTCCCCATCCCCATGTCCCCTGTATCTCCATCCCTGTCCCCATCCCCATGTCCCCATGCCTATGTCCTGATCCATGTCCCCATCTCCATGTCCCTGTCCCCATCAACGTCCCCATCCCCACGTCCCCATCTCTGTGTCCCTGTCCTCATCTTGTCCCCATCCCCTTGTCCCCCTTATCTCCATCCCTGTCCCCATCCCCATGTCCCCATCCCTATGTCCTGATCCATGTCCCCATCTCCGTGTCCCTGTCCCCATCAACGTCCCCATCCCCACGTCCCCATCTCCGTGTCCCTGTCCTCATCTTGTCCCCATCCCCTTGTCCCCCTTATCTCCATCCCTGTCCCCATCCCCATGTCCCCATCCCTATGTCCTGATCCATGTCCCCATCTCCGTGTCCCTGTCCCCATCAACGTCCCCATCCCCACGTCCCCATCTCTGTGTCCCTGTCCTCATCTTGTCCCCATCCCCTTGTCCCCCTTATCTCCATCCCTGTCCCCATCCCCATGTCCCCATCCCTATGTCCTGATCCATGTCCCCATCTCCGTGTCCCTGTCCCCATCAACGTCCCCATCCCCACGTCCCCATCTCCGTGTCCCTGTCCTCATCTTGTCCCCATCCCCTTGTCCCCCTTATCTCCATCCCTGTCCCCATCCCCATGTCCCCATCCCTATGTCCTGATCCATGTCCCCATCTCCGTGTCCCTGTCCCCATCAACGTCCCCATCCCCACGTCCCCATCTCTGTGTCCCTGTCCTCATCTTGTCCCCATCCCCTTGTCCCCCTTATCTCCATCCCTGTCTCCCCATCCCTACGTCCTGATCCACGTCCCCGTCTCCGTGTCCCTGTCCCCATCTCCGTCCCCATCCCCACGTCCCCATCTCCGTGTCCCTGTCCTCATCTCCTTGTCCCTATCCCCATGTCCCCCGTGTCCCCATCCCCGTGTCCCCATCCCCGTGTCCCCATCCCCGTGTCCCCATCCCCGTGTCCTGATCCACGTCCCCATCTCCATGTCCCTGTCCCCATTGACGTCCCCATCCCCACGTCCCCATCTCCGTGTCCCTGTCCTCATCTTGTCCCCATCCCCTTGTCCCCCTTGTCACCATCCCCTTGTCCCCCTTATCTCCATCCCTGTCCCCATCCCCATGTCCCCATCCCTACGTACTGATCCATGTCCCCATCTCCGTGTCCCTGTCCCCATCGATGTCCCCATCCCCACGTCCCCATCTCCGTCTCCCTGTCCTCATCTCCTTGTTCCCATCCCCTTGTCCCCCTTATCTACATCCCTGTCCCCATCCCTGTGTCCTGATCCATGTCCCCATCTCCATGTCCCTGTCCCCATCGATGTCCCCATCCCCACGTCCCTATCTCTGTGTCCCTGTCCTCATCTCCTTGTCCCCATCCCCTTGTCCCCCTTATCTACATCCCTGTCCCCATCCCTGTGTCCTGATCCATGTCCCCATCTCCATGTCCCTGTCCCCATCGATGTCCCCATCCCCACGTCCCTATCTCTGTGTCCCTGTCCTCATCTCCTTGTCCCCATCCCCTTGTCCCCCTTATCTCCATCCCTGTCCCCATCCCCATGTCCCCATCCCTATGTCCTGATCCATGTCCCCATCTCCGTGTCCCTGTCCCCATCGACATCCCCATCCCCACGTCCCCATCTCCGTGTCCCTGTCCTCATCTCCTTGTCCCCATCCCCATGTCCCCTTTATCTCCATCCCTGTCCCCATCCCCACGTCCCCATCCCAATGCCCTGATCCACATCCCCATCTCTCCCCGTGTCCCCCCCCACGTCCCCTCCCGTGTCGTTCCCCCCCCCCCCCCCCAGGTGGAGATGCTGGAGCGCAAATACGGGGGCTACTTCCGCACGCGCCGCGCCGCCCGCACCATCCAGGCCGCCTTCCGCCGCTACCGCATGGCCCAGAAGTTCGAGCGGCTGCGCAGCGAGGGGGGGCGCGCCCGCCGCCTGGCCCTCCCCGGCCTCCGCCTCCAGTTTTCCTTTGAGGAATACGACCGCGGACCCCCAGCCCCCGCCCCGGGACCCCCCCCGCCGCCTCCCCCTTATTTCCAAGGCAAACCTGCCTCGCTGGACGAGGGGGTGTTGGGGGGACCCCGAAGGGCACCTCGATACGGGGGGTCTTGCCGGGCTGGTTTGGATGGGGGGGGTGGTCCCGCCGAGGGGGCGACGGCGGGAGGGGGGGCCGGGGTGGGGGGCGCTGGCAGCCCCCCCCGGCAGCTCTCGGCCTCTGCTGACTTTGGGCCCGGAGGAGCTGACCTGGAGGAGGCCTTTGCGCAGCAGGTAGGGGTCGTGGGGGGTCGTGGGGGTCATGGGGGGTCATGGGAGGCCACGGGGCTCATGGGGGCAGTGGGCATCACAGGGGGCACGGGGGTCACAAGGGCCATGGGGGGCCATGGGGGTCACAGGGCTGTGGGAGGTCACAGGGGTCATGGAAGTTCCAAGGGCCATGGGGGGTCATGGGGGTCACAGGGTCCATGGGGGGTCATGGGGGTCACAGGGGTCATGGGGGATCATGGGGGATCATGGGGGCCGTGGGCATCACAGGGGGCATGGGGGTCCCAAGGGCCATGGGGGTCACAGGGGTCATAGGTCTATGGGGGGGGTCACAGGGGAGATGGAGGCCACAGGAGCTGGGGGGTTACGGGGTCACAGGGGTCCCCGGGGGCTGGGGGAAGGGGACGTGGGGGTCACCGGGACCCTCGGGGGGGGGGGGGGTGTCCCGGGGAGTTGGGGGGCTGACAGGGGGGTGTCTGTCTCGGCAGGTGAAGTCCTTGGCTGCTTCCATCGATGAGGCGCTGGGGGGGGGGCGAGGGGTTCCCTCGGGGGCCTCGGCCCCCCCCGCGGGTGACAGCGCTGCCACCTCCACCAGCGACGTCACCCTCTACCTGGATGAGGGGCTCCCCGGCTCCCCCCGCTCCCCCGAGCGGCCCCCCAGCCCCGAGCCCCCCCCCGAAACTGGGGGTCCCCCCCCACCCCCCGCCCCACCGCCCCCCCCCACCGCCTCCCACCAACCCCCCTGGCCCGGCTGAACGCTGGGGGGGTCCTGAAGACCCTCCTCGCCGCGGCCCCCCCTGCTTGGAGTGCCGGGGGCGGGGGGGGCGGCGGCGGGGGGCACCCCCCTTTGCTGACGGTCGAGCCCCCCAGCGACAGCTCGGCCGACCTCAGCGACCGCTCTGACCGGGGCTCCATCAACCGGGGGGGTCCTTACGAACCCGAAGGGGCCGGGGGGGGCACGTTGCCCCGTAGTGGACCCCCCCATCGCTGCTTCCACCCCGAAGCCCCCCCCGCACCTCCCCCTGCCCCCCCGCCGCCCCCTGCTGCCGAGGAGGGCTCGGAGGGGGACAACGAGAGCTTGGGGAGCAGCTCCAACTCCAACGAGACCCTCAACTGCTCCTCGGGCTCCTCATCCCGTGACAGCCTGCGACGCCCCCCCCCCGCCCCCCCCCCCCCACCTCCTGCTGCCCCCCCGCAGCCCCCAGGTCCTTCTGGACCCCCCGGCAAAGCCACATACCAGCGGGAACCGCGGCAGAGCTGGGACTCACCGGCGCTCAACAATGACGTGGTGCAACGCCGGCAGTATCGCATCGGCCTCAACCTCTTCAACAAGTGAGGGGGCAAAGGAAAATCGGGGGGGCTGGGGGGGGCGGTGGCACCGTGGCGGACATGGGGTGGGGTCTGGTGGCCCTATAGTGGGACTACGTGGTGGTCTGGGTGAGCCTATGGAAGGGTTAGGGTGAGATTCTTGGTGGCCCTGTGGTGGAAGCAGGGTGATGTTCTAGGTGCCCCTATGGTATGGACACGGTGATGTTCTAGATGACCCTGTGGTGTGGACGCGGTGATGTTCTAGGTCACCCTGTGGTATGGACACGGTGATGTTCTAGATGACCCTATGGTGTGGACGCGGTGATGTTCTAGGTCACCCTGTGGTATGGACACGGTGATGTTCTAGATGACCCTATGGTGTGGACGCGGTGGTGTTCTAGGTGACCCTAGGGTATGGACGCGGTGATGTTCTAGATGACCCTATGATGTGGACGCGGTGATGTTCTAGATGACCCTATGGTGTGGACGCGGTGATGTTCTAGGTCACCCTGTGGTATGGACATGGTGATGTTCTAGGTGACCCTAGGGTGTGGACGCGGGGGGTGTTCTAGGTGACCCTAGGGTGTGGACGTGGTGATGTTCTAGGTGACCCTAGGGTATGGACGTGGTGATGTTCTAGGTGACCCTATAGAGAAGATTGTCATCTTAGGTGACCCTACAACCAAAAGATGATGATGTTTAGGTGACTCCATAGATGCCAGAGTGACCCTATAGCCAGGAGAAGGTGACGTTCTAGGTCAGTCTATAACCAGGGTGAAACAACGAGCCCCACGGCCGTCGGGGTGACCCTGTGCCCAACACCTTTGTAGGAAACCAGAAAAGGGGATCCAGTACCTGATCGAGAGGGGCTTCCTCTCGGACACCCCTGTGGGGGTGGCCCACTTCATCCTGGAGAGGAAGGGCTTGAGCCGGCAGATGATCGGCGAGTTCCTCGGCAATCGCCAGAAGCAATTCAACCGCGACGTCCTCGAGTAAGGAGCGGGGTACACATCGGGATGGGGTGGGATACGCGTTGGGATGGGGTGGGATGCGCTCAGGGGTTCCCACCAGGACTGAGGCCATCTTCTGTCTTGGGGGGGGTGGGGGTCTCCTGCAGCTGCGTGGTGGATGAGATGGACTTCTCCGGGATGGAGCTGGATGAGGCGCTGCGGAAGTTCCAGTCCCACATTCGGGTGCAGGGGGAGGCCCAGAAGGTTGAGCGCTTGATTGAGGCCTTCAGGTGAGGGATGGTGATGGGTCCCTGTCCCCACCCTGCCTCCCCCGTCCCCAGGAAGGGGTTCTAGGTGACCCTATGGATCGAGAGGGAGGTGCTAGGGGTGGTGGCCCACACGTGCCATGGGGCGATGTTCTAGGTGACCCTGGGGATTGAGAGGGAGGTGCTAGGGGTTGTGGCCCATGTGCCATGGGGTGAAGTCCTTGGTGACCCTGTGGACTGAGTGGGGGGTATTGGGGTTGGTGGCCCACACGGGACCAGCCAATGTCCTAGGTGACCCTGTAGAGTGGGAGGACATTGGAGACGGTGGCCTGGACCACACCGGGACTGCTGTGGGGTGCAAAGGCCATCCCAACCACATGGGGATGGCTGTGGGGCACCCTGACCCCATGGGCCGTGGGGATTGTCCACCCCGCAGCCAGCGCTACTGCGTGTGTAACGCGGCCCTGCTGCGCCAGTTCCGCAACCCGGACACCATCTTCATCCTGGCCTTCGCCATCATCCTCCTCAACACCGACATGTACAGCCCCAGCGTCAAGGCCGAGCGCAAGATGAAGCTGGAGGACTTCATCAAGAACCTCCGAGGTGAGGACTGCGGTCCCATCTTGTCTCCCTGCCCCCGGTGTTGCGTTGTGTCCGTCCCTCCCCCCCTCCGCTCAGGAATGCGGGTTCTAGAGCAGGGGCTGGGTGTCGCACAGGGGTGGACAATGGGGAGGACATCCCCCGGGACATGCTCGTGGGCATCTACCAGCGCATCCAGAGCCGGGAGCTGCGTACCAATGACGACCACGTGTCCCAGGTCCAGGCTGTAGAGCGCATGATCGTCGGCAAGAAGCCGGTGGGTTCACTCAAGGGATGGGATGGGTTCTAGGTGACCCAAGGGGGAAGTTCTAGGTGACCCTATGGGGGGATGCTCTAGGTGACCCGGGGGGATGGTCTAGGTGACCCAAGGGGGAAGTTTTAGGTGACCCTATGGGGGGACGCTCCAGCTGACCAATGGGGGACGTTCTAGATGACCCAAGGGGGAAGTTCTAGGTGACACTATGGGGGGACGCCACAGCTGACCAATGGGGGACGTTCTAGGTGGTCCAATGGGGGATATTGTAGGTGACGCTCTGGGGGGATGCTCTAGGTGACCCCAGGGCTGGGACCCCAATGTTGAGGGTGCCGTGGCCATGGAGTGGGAGGTGGTGGCTGTGTCCTGCTGAGGCCCAGCCCCGGCGCTGAGCCCCCCCCGTCCCCAGGTGCTGTCCCTGCCCCACCGGCGCCTGGTGTGCTGCTGCCAGCTCTACGAGGTCCCTGACCCCAACCGGCCCCAGCGCCTGGGGCTGCACCAGCGCGAGGTCTTCCTCTTCAACGACCTGCTGGTGGTGAGCTGGACCTCTGGGTCCCCTGAAGAGTAGGGGTGTCCCTGGGGTGGGATGGGGGTCACCCGTGAGGAGTCAAGGGGTCTCACAGGTGCCTGGCTCCCCACCCTGGTGACCCAGTGGCCCCGGCAGGTGACGAAGATCTTCCAGAAGAAGAAGATCCTGGTGACCTACAGCTTCCGCCAGAGCTTCCCCCTCGTTGAGATGCACATGCAGCTCTTCCAGAATGCCTGTGAGCCCCACAGCCTGCCCCACTGCCCCACAGCCCCTTCAGGGGTGGTTCTTCTGCCCCCGTGGTCCCATGGGGTCCACCACCAGATGTCCCTTTGCCCTATGGGGTCCACCATGGAGTGTCTTCCATTGGATGTCCCATGCTGTCACCCATGGGGTGTTCCTTACCCCATGGTGTCCCCCATTGGATGTCCAGCTGCCCCAGGGTGTCCCCCATAAGATCTCCCATGGTGTCCCCCACTGGATGTCCCATGCTGTCACCCATGGGGTGTTCCTCACCCCAGGGTGTCCCCCATAAGATCTCCCGTGGTGTCCCCCATTGGATGTCCCATGGTGCCCCCATGGGACATGTCCCCCCATGGGATGCTCCCCTACCCCACAGCACCTCCTGTGGGATACCTCCTCTCCTGGCCCCCCGAACCCCATGACCTCTGACCCCCCGACCCCCCCCCCCAACCCCCCAGATTACCAGTTCGGGATCAAGCTGCTGTCAGCGGCGCCGGGTGGGGAGAGGAAGGTCCTGATCGTCTTCAACGCCCCGAGCCCGCAGGACCGGCTGCGCTTCGCCAGCGACCTCCGCGAGTCCGTGGCCGAGGTGCAGGAGATGGAGAAGTACCGCGTGGAGGGTGAGCGGGGCACTGGGAGCACTGGGATGGGCAACTGGATGGGGAATGGGACCACTGAGGGAACTGGGATGGGCACTGGGGACACTGGGAATGCTTGGATTGGCACTGGAATGGTTCTTGGCGTCAGTTGGGTGGGGAGTGGGGGATTGGGGGAACTGGGATGGGCACTGGGGTGGTTCCTGGGGTCACCTGGATGGGGACTGGGGACACTGGGACAGATACTGTGGGCACTGGGAGCGCTGCAATGTCCACCGGGGTATTCAATGGAGGCATTTTGATGGGGACTGGGAATGTTGGGGGGCACTGGGATGACTGGGGCCATTGTGTGTGTGTCCTGCAGCGGAGCTGGAGAAGCAGAAGGGGGTGTCGGGGGCACGGGGGGGGGGACCCCCCCGCGAAGCCCTCAACGGGCTGAGCCGCAGCAGCCTGGAGGACGCGTTCGGGGCCGGCGAGGGGCTCAAGCGCAGCGCCCTCAGCAGCTCCCTGCGGGACCTCTCTGACGGCGGTGAGACTGGGGGGGGGGGGGGGGGGCACCGGGGGGGTGGGGTGGGGTCCCTGGGGGGTGTAGGGTCCCCTGGGAGGGCATTTGGGGTGGTCTCGGGGGGCATCTGGGGGGCCCTGGAGGGAATTTGGGGTGCTCTGAGGGGGGATTTGGGGTCTTGGGGAGGGGGCAGGTGGGGTGGTCTGGGAGGGGGCAGGTAGGGGGGTCTGGGGGGGGGGGCAGTTGGGGTCCCATGGGAGTGCATTTGGGGTCCCCTGGGGGGCTTTTGGGGGGGTTTAGGGGAGCCCCTGAGGGTGTTGGAGTCGCCTGGGGGACGTTTGGGGTGCTCTGAGAGGGGTAGGGGTCCCTTGGGGGGGTTGGGGTCCCCGAGAGGGCATTTGGGGCACCCTGGGGGGCAGATAGGGTGGTCTGGGGGACTGTTGGGGTCCCCTGGGAGGGTATTTGGGGACCCCTTAGGTGTGCCCCACCCCCATTTTGTGACACACATCCCCCCCCAATTGTGTGCCCCCCCTCACTGTGTGCCCCCCCCCCCACCCCAGGCAAGCGGGGCCGGCGAAACAGCGTGGGGTCCCTCGACAGCACCATTGAGGTGAGCTGGGGGGGCGGGGACTGCCACAAACCACTCCCCCTTTAAGCCCCGCCCCAGAGCCCCTTTGCCCTTAGAGAAAGGCCGGGGCTTGTGCGAGGGGTGGTGCTTAATCTAGAGGGGTGTGGCTTGTGCAGGGAGAGGGCGGGGTTTCCTCCAGGGGGTGTGGCTGTACAGCAATGGGATGGGGCCGTGTCTGAGGGGGTGCGGCCTGCCGGCCACAGGGGCGTGGCCTGTCGTCTTGACCCCGCCCCCTCCCGCAGGGCTCCATCATCAGCAGCCCCCGGCCGCAGGCGCGGGGACCCCCGGGGGGAGCCCCCGAGGGCTACAAGCCCCCCCCCCGGCCTGTCTCCAATTCCTCCTCCTTCCTGGGGTCCCTCTTCGGCAGCCGACGGGGCAAAGGCCCCCCCGGACCCCCGCCCGGACCGGGGGGCCCCACTTCGGCTTCAGCCTCCTCTTCCTCGGCTTCATCCTCGCATCACCATCACCCCCCCCCCGCGCCCCCCCCCGCCTCCGAGGGTCCCTCCAAGCTGCAGGCGCTGCACGCCCAGTACTGCCACGGGGCCGGGGGGGCGGCGGCAGGGGGGGGGGCCCGGCCCCCCGCCGCCGCCCCCTTACCCCCAACAGCCCCCCCCTCCTTCTCGCCCTGCGCCCCCCCCGCCGCTGCCCGCCATCGCCGCCGGAGCCCCCCCTCGCTTCCACGGGGGGCCCCAACCCCCTTTGTCGGCCCCCCCCCAGCAGCACGGCCCTCCCGGCGGGGGGTTCCCCCCACCGCACCCCCATTACACCTTACACCGACCTGGCAAGAGGGGAGGTGCCCCCCCCGGCCCCCCCCGCCAGCCCCTCTCCCCCCTACCTCTCTACAGCCCTGCGCCCCCCCACCACGGGCTGCCCCACGCTTACCCCCCCGGCCCCCCCCCCACACCACCACCCCCCGCCGCCCCCTGCCCCCGCCAAGCACTTTGTTTTCGGTGGGGGTGGTGGTGGGGGGGGTCCGGCTGGGGGGGCCCTGCGGGGGGGTGGCGGTGGGGTGGCCCCCCCACCCCATCACCACCATCACCACCATCACCACCACCACCCGCCCCCCCACTCCCCTATCCCCCCCCACCCTTCTTACCCCCCTTTGCCCCCCCCCTCGCCCCACACCCCCCTCAGCCCCCACTCCCCCGCCGGCCCCACCTCGCCCCTGGCTCAAGCCAGCCAGGGCCCCCCCCAAACCCAAGGGGGGGAACCGCATCAGCACGGTGGTCTGACCGCCCACCCCCCCCGCCCCGCCAGAGGACGGACACAACTCGTGGCAGCGATGGACAGCGCCGGCATGCTGGATGCGGTGGTTATTTTTGTAAACCCCCCCCCCCCCTTTCCCCCCCTCCCCCCCCCAAAAAAAAACAACACCCTGCACGTGGCTCGTGTTTGGCTGCTCACGCCTCACCCCCGCGGGGGGTCCCCCCCACCCCGCCATCCCGGGGGTCCGGCAGCGAGGATAGCCCCCTCCCTCCCCCCCCCCCCGGCTCAGGCTGAATGTCACATGGCACTTTAACCCCCCCCCCTCCCCTTCCAGCCCCCCCCCCCCCCCCCCAAAAAAAAAACGCCTGGGTCCCCTTTGCGGGCAATACCCGGTGGCTGCAGACCCAGGGATGCGCACGGGGGGGACCCCGGCGTCAGGACACCCCCCCCCCCCCCCCCCCCCCCCCCCGGGAGGACCCAGGCCCCCCGGGCCCGCATGCGCCCGTGCCGGGCTCTGTATATAAGAGACTGTATATTTGATGCTTCATAAACGGACCGGCCGGCCCTTGGCGTGTGACCTGCCTGTGCCCCCTTTTTTGGGGGGGGGATGACGACGGGCACAATGCACCTATAGGAGCTATAGGGGGTAGGGCTATAGGCGTCGTGGGGGGCTGCTTTAAAGGCCGGGGGGGGGGGGAGCTATACGGAGCGGGAGGTAGAGGGGTCCTGGCGCTATAGGGACCATAATAGGGACCCTGAGAGCTATAGGGGCCATAGTAGGGACCCTGAGGGCTATAGGGGGCATGGTAGGGACCTTAAGGGCTATAGGGACCCTGAGGGCTATAGGGGCCATAGTAGGGACCCTGAGGGCTATAGGGGCCATAGTAGGGACCCTGAGGGCTATAGGGGCCATAGTAGGGACCCTGAGGGCTATAGGGACCCTGAGGGCTATAGGGGGCATAGTAGGGACCTTAAGGGCTATAGGGACCCAGAGGGCTATAGGGGGCATAGTAGGGACCCTGAGGGCTATAGGGGGCATAGTAGGGACCCTGAGGGCTATAGGGGCCATAGTAGGGACCTTAAGGGCTATAGGGACCCTGAGGGCTATAGGGGGCATAGTAGGGACCCTGAGGGCTATAGGGGCCATAGTAGGGACCTTAAGGGCTATAGGGACCCTGAGGGCTATAGGGGCCATAGTAGGGACCCTGAGGGCTATAGGGGCCATAGTAGGGACCTTAAGGGCTATAGGGACCCTGAGGGCTATAGGGGGCATAGTAGGGACCCTGAGGGCTATAGGGGGCATAGTAGGGACCCTGAGGGCTATAGGGACCCAGAGGGCTATAGGGGGCATAGTAGGGACCCTGAGGGCTATAGGGGCCATAGTAGGGACCTTAAGGGCTATAGGGACCCTGAGGGCTATAGGGGGCATAGTAGGGACCCTGAGGGCTATAGGGGGCATAGTAGGGACCTTAAGGGCTATAGGGACCCAGAGGGCTATAGGGGGCATAGTAGGGACCCTGAGGGCTATAGGGGCCATAGTAGGGACCCTGAGGGCTATAGGGGCCCTGAGGGCTATAGGGGGCATAGTAGGGACCTTAAGGGCTATAGGGACCCTGAGGGCTATAGGGGCCATAGTAGGGACCTTAAGGGCTATAGGGACCCTGAGGGCTATAGGGGCCATAGTAGGGACCTTAAGGGCTATAGGGACCCTGAGGGCTATAGGGGGCGTAGTAGGGACCTTAAGGGCTATAGGGACCCTGAGGGCTATAGGGGGCATAGTAGGGACCCTGAGGGCTATAGGGGCCATAGTAGGGACCTTAAGGGCTATAGGGACCCTGAGGGCTATAGGGGGCATAGTAGGGACCTTAAGGGCTATAGGGACCCTGAGGGCTATAGGGGCCATAGTAGGGACCCTAGGGGCTATAGGGACCCTGAGGGCTATAGGGGGCATAGTAGGGACCTTAAGGGCTATAGGGACCCTGAGGGCTATAGGGGCCATAGTAGGGACCCTGAGGGCTATAGGGACCCTGAGGGCTATAGTGGCCATAGTAGGGACCCTAGGGGCTATAGGGACCCTGAGGGCTATAGGGGGCATAGTAGGGACCCTAGGGGCTATAGGGACCCTGAGGGCTATAGGGGCCATAGTAGGGACCCGAGGGGCTATAGGGACCCTGAGGGCTATAGGGACCATAGTAGGGACCCTAGGGTCTATAGGGGCTGGGGAGCTATAGGGGTCACAATGGGGACCCTGGGGCTGTAGTGGCCCGAGGGCTGTAGGGGCCGTAATCGAGGCGCAGGGGCTATAGGGGCTATAGGTGCCGCTGGGTGGGGCAGGAAGGGCGGTGAAGGCACAGGGGGCGGTGCGATTTGGGCGGGGCTGCCCTGGCCCCGCCCCCGCCGGCCGTGGCCCCGCCCCTCGCCCCGCGGGCGGACGGCAGCGCACGCGCGCTGCGCCCCTTTAAACGTGCACAAGCAGCCCCGGCTCCTGCGCTGACCCAGCCGCGGAGGCGAGGATCCCTCCGCCGCCGGGAGGGGGCGGAGCTTGCGGACTATTTCTCCCTCGGTCCTCCCCCCCCACCGCCTCCCGCCGGCCGAATCGCGGCGGTGGCCGTGGCGTATTGGGGGGTGTCGTCGCCCCCTCTTCCTCTGTGGCGCCCTCGCAGGCGGTGTCGGCGGTGTCGCCGCGCTCAACGCCCTCCCTTCCCGCGGCGGAAGGAGACGGCGTCGTGAAGCGAGCCGCAGCACCGCCCGGGGCGGTGTGCGCTGCCGCGCCTGCGCAGTGTGTGCGTGCGCGCGGGGCGGGGGGGGGCGGGGAGCGAGAGGAGGAGGGAACCCAAGATGGCGGCGGCGGCCCGGCCGGGGGTACCGGGCAGGCCTCGGGCTTGAGGCGGGCGGATCGTGGGGCCGGTGGGGGCCGTATCCCGCGGCCGGGCGGCGGCGGGGCCGGGGGGGACCGGCGGAGCAGGTCGGCGGAGGCACCCGGGCGCTCTCGTCCCCCCCCTTTCCCCGGGGTTTGGGGAGGGGGGGGCGGCCCGGGGGCCTGTGAGGGGGCGGCCCGGGGGCCTGTGAGGGGGCGGCGGGGGCCTCCATGGCCCCCTGAGGGGGTGCCCCGCGGGTAGTGAGGGAAACCCCCCTCCCCTCGGTGGGGAGGATGGAAGAGGGGGAGCAGCAGCACGGAGGGGGCGGTTGGGCCGAGTGGGGGCCCGCCCCGGGGGGGTCCCCGCCTTGGGGCACCCCGCCACCGCCGGAGGGGGATGAGGAAACCAAGCGGGGTCGCGGCGGGGAGTGGGGGGGGACGGAGCCCACCGGAGACGCGGTTCCCCCACGGCCGGCTGCCGGCCCCCCTAAAGCCGCGGGGGAGGAGAGGGCCTCGGCGGCCCCTCGGCTCCCCAAAGCCGGTGGGGAGCCGCGGAGTAAAGGCGGGGGGACCGGCAAGGGACCCGGTGGGCGCCCGCCGGGCGAGGAGCGAAGCCCCCGCAAGACACCCGAGGAAAGGGGGGCCCGCAGCGGGGATCGCCCAGGCCCTGAGGACAAGGCCCGGAGGCCCTTTGGGGGTCCCCGCAGCGGGGGGGAAGCCCCTCGGGGTCCTCCCACCGGTGGGGACCAGCGGGGCGAGTGGGTGACGCCTTGGTTATCGGTGGCCGGTGAACCGGAGCCCCCCGAGGACTTTTTACCCCCCCCCGAATGTCCCGTCTTCGAGCCCAGCTGGGCCGAATTCAGCGACCCCCTGGGTTACATCGCCAAGATCCGCCCCATCGCCGAGAAAAGCGGTATCTGCAAGATCCGACCCCCCGCTGTGAGTAGGGGGGCGGGGGGGGTGGGGGGATGCTGGGGGTCCCTGTCTTTCGGAGTTGTGGGGTTGGGGTTTGCTGTGGGGTACGCGCCCTCCCCTGGGGGGGTTAATTGCCCCTCCTGAGGGGGGTAACTTCTCATTGAGGGGGGGGTTAATCACCCTCCCCAAAGGGGGTTATCTTCCCATTTAGGGCCCACTGGGAAGGGGTGTATTGCCATTTAGGAGGGTAAGTGCCCCCCTGAGGGGAGGGTGTTTCCCTGTTTTAGGGGGCTTAATTGCCCCCCTGAGGAGTATGTTCCCATTTGGGGGGGGGTAGTTACCCCTGGGTGGGGGGAATTCCCCGGGGGGGGGGGGGGGTTAGTTACCCCTGGGTGGGGGGAATTCCCCATTTGGGGGGGGGGGGTTTAGTTACCCCTGGGTGGGGGGAATTCCCCATTTGGGGGGGGGGGTAGTTACCCCTGGGTGGGGGGAATTCCCCATTTGGGGGTTTAGTTACCTCTCGGAGGGGTAACTCTCCATCTAGGCGGGTTAGTTATCCCCCCCCATCCCCCTCCCCCGCCTGCTGTGTCCTGGGTGTAAAGACCCCCTCAGGGTGGGTAAATACCCCCAGTGTGGCTGTGGAGGGGGAATACCCACCTGAGCGGGGGTAGATAACCCAGGGGGATAAATACCCACCCGAGGGGGGGAGGGGTAAATCCCTGAGCTCTGGGGGTCTGTACCAGCCTGGCTGGGGGGTAGATGTTTGGGCTGAGGGTGTAAATACCCCCTTCCCCCCTAACCCGGGGTAAACTCCCTTTCCCCACCCCCCCGAGCTGAGGGGGTGCCCCTGGGCTGGCGGGGGGGGTGCGTGTCCCTGCTGGGGCTGGACTTTGGGGGTGCTGCACGATCCAGACCTGGGTGGGAGTGGGCAAGGGCCCCCTGCCCCCCTCCTCCCCACCCCCAGCAAGGCCCTTCGCCCACCCGCCTTGCATTGGGTAGGGGGGAGCTGACCCTCAGGAATTTGGGGTGCTCCCCTGAGGAGTGAGGGGGGTGTGTGTGTGGGGGGGTCTGTGTGTGTACCCCCCGCGCCCCCCCCACGCCGGCCCTCACAACAACAACAGTGACACGGCCAATATGGCTGCCACCGCCGAGCCTTTGTCTGGCGAGCGGCGGGGGGGAGCCCGGCCGGAGCCAGGGGGGTCCCTAGGTCGGGCAGCGCCCTTTGGAGGGGGGGTCCCCTGGAAGTGGGGGGCAAGTAGGAGGCTGAGGCCCCCCCGATCCCCATCAACCTCGCTCTTGCTTGCCACCACCCCCCCCTCCCCCTTTCGTGGGCTTGTTTCCTGTTTTGGGAAGAGAAGGTGTCCGCGTCGTGTCCCTGCTGACGGGGGGGCTGTCCCTTTGTCCCCTTTCTTACTTTGGGGGGGGTCCTGAACCCTTGGTTTGGGGTTGGGGGACAGGCCGAGCCGGTCCCCCCAGCTCGACGAGGTGGAGAAGGGCTTCCGGGGAGGGCTGGGCCCAGCTACACTGGCGTCACCGGCTCCCCGCATGGGCCCCCCCATCCCCCCTACAACGTGGGGTGCACGCCACGGGGCTGTCCCTCATGATGGGAGGGGGGGAGTATGCAGCTGCAGTGCCCCCGCCCCCCCCCCCCCCCCCCCCAATTTGGGGTCTGTGCCGCTCAGTTCCCCTCTGGAGCCCCGGGGGCTGCCCAGCCTGTCCCTGCCCGGGTAGGAATGGGGGGGCTATTGCTGCTAACCCCCCCTCATCATCTCCCCAGGACTGGCAGCCCCCCTTCGCTGTGGAGGTGGACAACTTCAGGTTCACTCCCCGCATCCAGCGGCTCAATGAGCTGGAGGTGAGTTGGGGGGCGCTCCCTTTTCTCCTCCTCCTCCCCAGCTGATTTTTGGGGTGCACACAAGACTCACCCCCCCCCTCATTTTTCCCCCTCTGCTGGCAGGCGCAGACCCGGGTGAAGCTGAATTATCTGGACCAGATCGCCAAGTTTTGGGAAATCCAGGGTTCCTCGCTCAAGATCCCCAACGTCGAGCGACGCATCCTCGATCTCTACAGCCTCAGCAAGGTCTGGGGGGGTGTGGGGGTGGGAGTATTGAGGGGAATGCAGCTGATTTGGGGGTGCTTCATGTGTGTGTGCCCCCCACTCAGGTGGTGATGGAGGAAGGGGGATACGAGGCCATCTGCAAGGACCGGCGGTGGGCTCGGGTGGCCCAACGCCTCGCTTACCCCTCGGGTAAAAACATCGGCTCGCTGCTGCGCGCCCACTACGAGCGCATCATCTACCCCTACGAGATGTACCAGTCAGGGGCCAACCTGGTGGTGAGAAAATGGGGGGTGACTTGGCGGGGGGGGGGGGGCGGGGGAAAGTGGGCTACGGGGTGCCCCCCGCCACGCTGAGGGTCCTTTCCCTTCAGCAGTGTAACACGCGGCCCTTTGAGAGCGAGGAGAAGGACCGGGAGTACAAACCCCACAGCATCCCGCTGCGCCAGTCCGTCCAGCCCTCCAAGTTCAACAGCTACGGCCGGCGGGCTAAACGCCTGCAGCAGGAGGTCAGCACCCCCAAAAAACAAACCCCCACCATGCCCGCTCCCCCCCCCCCCCCCCCCCCCCCCCCGCCAAGTTTCTAAGGGGGAGGTACACCCCTTGTGATTCTGCCATCCTGCAGCCGGAGCCGACGGAGGAGGACATCGAGAAAAACCCGGAGCTGAAGAAGCTGCAGATCTACGGGGCCGGCCCCAAGATGTTGGGGTTGGGGCTGGTGGCCAAAGACAAGACCCTGCGGAAGAAAGGTAGGGGGGGGAACCCCTCCGGGGGTGACTTGAGGGGCACAGGGAGGTTGCTGTGATCCCCCCTAGATTCTTTTGTGACACACCCCCGCCCCTAATTCTTCACCCTACAGATAAAGAAGGTCCCGAGTGTCCCCCCACAGTGGTGGTGAAGGAGGAACCGGTGGGAGCCGAGGCCAAGGTGGAGCCGGTGTCTCCCCGCGCTTACCTGGAGGGGAAGGAGGAGCTGCGGCACAGCCCTGAGCCCTGCACCAAAATGACCATGCGCCTGCGCCGCAGCCACAGCAACAGCCAGTTTGTAAGTACCCCCACACTGTGGGGCAGAGCCCCCCCACGCTGTGGGGCAGAGCCCCCCCCCCCCCCCTCAACTCCTTCTGCCTCCGCTCCAGGTCGATTCCTACATCTGCCGAATCTGCTCGCGGGGGGACGAGGATGACAAGCTGCTGCTCTGCGACGGTTGCGACGACAACTACCACATCTTCTGCCTCCTCCCGCCCCTGCCCGAAATTCCCAAGGGCATCTGGCGCTGCCCCAAATGCGTCATGGCGGTGAGGATGGGGGGGACGACACGCGAAGCCCCCCCCCAAACACCTGCATTGTACCCTGGACACCCCCCCCATCTTGTGTCATGTCCCAGTTGCGGGGCTGGGGATGCCCCCGTTTCACGTCATGCCTCGTCTGTCTGTGGGGCCAGGGACCCCCAACTTAACGGCCTGTCCTATCTGAGGGGCTGGGGACCCCCGGATCACTTCCAGTTCTGTCTGTGGGGCTGGAGACCCCCGTCTGTGGGGTTAGAGACCCGTGGGCCGTGTCTGCAGGGCCAGGGACCCCAGATTCAATGTCTCATTCCATCTGCAGGCCTGGGGACCCCCGTTTGTGCGGTTAGAGGTGTCTGTGCCACATCTGTGGTGCCGGGGACCCCCAGCTCGATATCTGACCCCATCTGTGGGGCTGGGGACCCCCGTGCCAACCCCCTGCCTCGCATCCCATCCTATCTGTGGAGCTGGGGACCCTCGCCTGGGGTTAGGGACCCCCGTGTCACATCTGTGGGGCTGGGGACCCCCACGCCGACCCCCTGCTTCACATCCCATCCTGTCTGTGGGGTTAGGAACCCCCTTATCGTGTCTTTAGGGCTGGGGAGCCCCAGCTGAATGCCCTATGGTATCTGTGGGGCTGGGGACCCCCACTCTGACCCCCCCCACCTCATCCCTCTCCCCCAGGAATGCAAGCGACCGCCGGAGGCTTTCGGCTTTGAGCAGGCGACGCGGGAATACACCCTGCAGAGCTTCGGGGAGATGGCCGACTCCTTCAAAGCCGATTACTTCAACATGCCCGTCCACGTGAGTACCCCCAAACCCCCCAAGGGACCCCGGTGACACCCCCGCCCCCTCCCCCCCCCCCCCAAGTCCCGAATGTCCTCTGTTTCCCATTTTCCCCAGATGGTCCCCACGGAGGTGGTGGAGAAGGAATTTTGGCGGCTGGTGAACAGCATCGAGGAGGACGTGACGGTGGAGTACGGCGCCGATATCCACTCCAAGGAATTCGGCAGCGGCTTCCCCATCAGCGACGGCAAAAGAAAGCTCTCGCCGGAGGAGGAGGTGAGGGAGACGCCGTCCCCAACCCCACAGGGGTGTCACCGGTGGCGGGGTGACGCTGTCCTTAACGTTCCCCTTAACGTAGGAGTACGCTGGCAGCGGGTGGAACCTGAACGTGATGCCGGTGTTGAAGCAGTCGGTGCTGTGTCACATCAACGCCGATATTTCGGGGATGAAGGTGCCCTGGCTCTACGTGGGGATGGTCTTCTCCGCCTTTTGCTGGCACATCGAGGACCACTGGAGCTACTCCATCAACTACCTCCACTGGTGGGGGGCTCGGGGTGATCCTGGGAGGTGTCAGAGGGGAGAGAGGAGGGGTTTTGGGGGGCCCCTGACCTCATTCCACCCACCCAGGGGTGAGCCCATGATGAAGCCATGGGGCGAGAGGAGTTTTTTGGGGTGCTGTGAGCCCCTAGGGGCAAGCCTAAGGTGTGGTACAGGGTGAGAAGAGTATTTTTGGGGTGTCCCAACCTTGTCTCCCACCCAGGGGTGAGCTGAAGTTGGGGTGGGGGGCGAGAGGAGGTTTTTGGGGTGCTGTGACCCCCTGACGCCCAGCCCAAGATGGGTTTTGAGGTGAGAGGAAGTTTCTGGGGTGCCACGAGCCCCTCGGGGCAAACTCAAGATGAGTTATGGGGCAGGAGGAGGCTTTTGGGGTGCCAGGACCCTGTTGCCTGCCCAGGGCTGAACCCAAGGTGTGGTACAGGGTGGGATGAGGTTTTGGGGTCTCCCAAGCCACGGTGTGGGATGGGAGGAGGGGTTTTGGGGTGCCCCTGACCCCGTTTCCCCCCCAGGGGTGAGCCCAAGACGTGGTACGGGGTCCCCTCCTTCGCGGCGGAGCACCTGGAAGAGGTGATGAAGAAGCTGACGCCGGAGCTCTTCGAGAGCCAGCCCGACCTGCTCCACCAACTCGTCACCCTCATGAACCCCAACACCCTCATGGCACATGGTGTCCCTGTGAGTATCGAGGTTCCCCCCCCACCCCCCAATTCCTTATTTCCCTTCACCCCAAATTTTATCCCCCTTTTAGGTCGTACGGACCAACCAGTGTGCCGGCGAGTTCGTCATCACCTTCCCCAGGGCGTACCACAGCGGTTTCAACCAGGGTTACAACTTTGCTGAGGCCGTCAACTTCTGCACCGCTGACTGGGTGAGCCCCTGCGCCCCAAAAAACCTCAGGGGAACCCCCAAAATCCCAGAGAAACCCCAAAATCTGGGGTGAGAACCCCAAATTCGGGCTGTGTGCTCCTGAGGGAGGAGGAGATGTGGGGAGCTCTGAGCGTTTTGTGCAGTCCGCTGCTACGGTTTGAGCTGGGGGTGGCTGGCTCCATATTGGGATGTGTTTTGGGGTACAAGGGGGGGTCCCCCAAATTCAGGGGTGTGTCCTAATGCCTGGCATTACCTGCAGCTGCCCGCCGGCAGGCAGTGCATCGAGCACTACCGACGTTTGCGACGTTACTGTGTCTTCTCGCACGAGGAACTCATCTGCAAGATGGCAGCTTGCCCCGAAAAGCTGGACCTCAACTTGGCGGCCGCCGTTCACAAGGAGATGTTCGTGCTGGTGCAGGAGGAGCGTAAACTCCGCAAAGCGCTGTTGGAAAAGGTGGGATAACACCAGGGGAACCGCCCCCCCCTCCCCCCCCCAAAAATGTGGAGGGGGTCTGCAGTGGGGCTGACAGTTGCGTTTTGTGGCCCCCCCTCCCCCAGGGTATCACGGAGGCAGAGCGAGAGGCTTTCGAGCTGCTGCCCGACGACGAGCGGCAGTGCGATAAGTGTAAGACGACGTGTTTCCTCTCGGCGCTGGCTTGTTACGACTGTCCCCAGTGCCTCGTCTGCCTCTACCACATGGATGACCTCTGCAAGTGCCCCCGCAGCAAGCAGTATCTCAGGTGGGGAAGGGTCCCCTGCTGCTGGGGGGGGGATGTGGGTGAGGTCTTGCGGTGCTTGGTGGGTCTGTAAGAGGGGGTGTGGGCTGGGTTTGGGGGTCCTGTTTGCTCCTGCTGTACCCTTGGGATGGGCTGTGGGCACAAGGAGGGGCTCCCAACCCCTGGGGGAGGGTGATGGCCCCCCCCCCCCAAACCCCTTGCTGCCCTCCCAGGTACCGCTACACGTTGGACGAGCTGCCGGCCATGCTGCACAAGCTGAAGGTGCGAGCGGAGTCCTTCGACACCTGGGCCAACAAGGTCCGCATCGCGCTGGAGGTGGAGGACGGCCGCAAGCGGAGTGAGTTGAGGGGCCCAGGGGGGATTTCTGGGGGGGTTTAGGAGGGGTTTGGGGTACAGCCTTGACACACCCTTCCCCCCTCCCCCACTGTGCCTGGCCAGCGCTGGAGGAGCTGCGGGCACTGGAGTCGGAGGCACGCGAGCGCAAGTTCCCCGAGAACGAGCTGCTGCACCGGCTGAAGGGCTGCCTGGGTCAGGCCGAGCGCTGCGTTTCCGAGGCCCTGGGGCTCATCAGCTCGCAAGAGACAGGGTAAGTGCCCCCCTCCCCTGTGTCCCCAGCAGCCCCATGTCACCATCCTGGCTCCTTCTCCTCCCCGTGCGCCTGTCCTGTCACCTCAAGCTGCTGAAAGTCTTGTGTCCCCATCCCGTGTCCCCTGGCCGCCCCGCTCCGGTCCCCCCGGCCGCCCCGCTCCGGTCCCCTATGGGCCCCATCCCAGCCCCATGTGCCTGTCCCAGCCTTCCCCTGTCCCTCCAGGTTCCAGTCACCCCCCTGTCCCCCACCTTGTCCCCACAGTCACCCCAGGGGTGACATAGCCTCGCATGGCTGCAGGGTACCGGCACCCTCGCTGACGGTGGAGGAGCTCCGCACCTTCCTGGAGCAGATGAACCAGCTGCCCTGTGTCATGCACCAGATTGGGGAGGTCCAGGTGAGCCGGGGGGGGGTCTCTCTGCATTGCCCCCCCCTCATTTTTTTGTGGGGACACAGTGTCACTGATGCTGTCCTCCCCACTCCCTGCTTCCAGGCCTTGCTGGAACGCGTGGAGGCTTTCCAAGCGGAGGCACGGGCCGCGCTGGAGTCGACCCCCCCAGGGCCGGGGGCTCTGCGGGGGCTGCTGGAGCGAGGGGCCCGGCTGGGTGTGGAGGTGCCAGAAAGCCGGCGCTTGGAACGGCAGCTGGCCCAGGCCGCTTGGTTAGAGGAGGTGACGGCCACCCTGCGGTCCCCTCGTGCCCGCGTCCCCCTCCCCGTCATGAGGGGTCTCATCCAGGCTGGCCGTACCGTCGCCCCCAGCCCGGCTGTTGACGTGGCCATGGCCGAGCTGCAGGAGCTGCTCACCATCGCTCAGCGCTGGGAGGAAAAAGCTCAGATGTGCTTGGAGGCCAGGTCAGGATGCGGCCCCATGGGGGAAAGAAGGGTGGGGGGGTTGCACCCCAGGGTGTAGGTGGGCTGGGGGCCAAATTCCACAACCCCCCAGGGGGGTAAAAAGGGGCCAGGGCCAAATTTATGACCCCTTGGAATGGGATAAAGGGGCTGGGGGCTGCCCCCTGTGTCCCCCAGGGGCGGATAATGGGGCTGGGGGCTGCCCCCTGTGTCCCCCAGGGGCGGATAATGGGGCTGGGGGCTGCCCCCTGTGTCCCCCAGGGGCGGATAATGGGGCTGGGGGCTGCCCCCTGTGTCCCCCAGGGGCGGATAACGGGGCTGGGGGCTGCCCCCTGTGTCCCCCAGGGGCGGATAACGGGGCTGGGGGCTGCCCCCTGTGTCCCCCAGGGGCGGATAACGGGGCTGGGGGCTGCCCCCTGTGTCCCCCAGGGGCGGATAACGGGGCTGGGGGCTGCCCCCTGTGTCCCCCAGGGGCGGATAACGGGGCTGGGGGCTGCCCCCTGTGTCCCCCAGGGGCGGATAACGGGGCTGGGGGCTGCCCCCTGTGTCCCCCAGGGGCGGATAACGGGGCTGGGGGCTGCCCCCTGTGTCCCCCAGGGGCGGATAACGGGGCTGGGGGCTGCCCCCTGTGTCCCCCAGGGGCGGATAACGGGGCTGGGGGCTGCCCCCTGTGTCCCCCAGGGGCGGATAACGGGGCTGGGGGCTGCCCCCTGTGTCCCCCAGGGGCGGATAACGGGGCTGGGGGCTGCCCCCTGTGTCCCCCAGGGGCGGATAACGGGGCTGGGATTTCTCTGTCTCTGTTCCCAGGTGAAACCAGGCTGGGACCCGATCTGGGTTTGGGGGGGGGTCTCTGGGATCTTGGGGAAGGGGTTGTCGAGTGGGCAGACCCCTGGGTTCTCATCCCCTCCCCCGCAGGCAGAAGCACCCCCCGGCCACGCTGGCTGCCATCATCAAAGAAGCGGAAAACATCCCGGCTCTGCTGCCCAACATCCAGGCGCTGAAAGAAGCCCTGGCCAAGGCCCGCGCCTGGATCGCGGACGTGGAGGAGATCCAGGTGGGCTCCAGGGACCCCCTTTTCTGCCCTGGGGGAGGGGCTTTTGATCTCCTCCCCCCCCCCCCCCACACCTCACCCCGCTGTCTCCGCTCACCCCAGAACGGCGACCACTACCCCTGCCTGGATGATCTGGAGGGGCTGGTGGCGGTGGGTCGGGATCTGCCGGTGCGGCTGGAGGAGCTACGGCAGCTGGAGGTACAGGTCGGCACAGCGCATTCCTGGCGGGATAAAGCTTCCCGCACCTTCCTGAAGAAAAATTCCTGCTACACGTTATTGGAGGTGAGGGACAAAAGGGTGCAAAGGACCTAGGGTGGTGGGAAGGGCCGGGGGGGCCGCCCTGACCCCCACAATGTCCCCGTAGGTGCTGTGTCCCTGCGCCGACGCTGGCTCCGACAGCAGCAAGCGGCTGAAGTGGCGGCAGGAGCCGGGGCTTTACAAACTGGACGCCGAGAGCTTGGGGCTTTCGGCGCAGGATCTCCGTGACCCTGGTGCTGTGGTGAGCAGGATGGGATTGATTGTTTGGGTTTTTTTTGGGGGTGGGGGGGTGTGGGGGAAGCAGCAGGGCCCCCCGCATCCCCGTGCCACTCACATCGCGCTTTTTTTTTTTTTTTTTTTTGAAATGTATTTTTTTATTATTTTTGCCCCCAGATCGTGGCGTTTAAAGAAGGGGAGCAGAAAGAAAAGGAGGGGATGCTCCGGCTACGCCATGCCAATGCCCAAAAAGCCGCGCCACCCCTCCCAGGTCCAGGACCACCCTCCTGCGTCTGTGGGCAACCGGCGAGCCCCGGCATGCTGCAGTGCCAGCTCTGCCGGGACTGGTTTCACGGTGCTTGCGTAGCCTGGCCCCGCTTGGGCTCTCAAAAACCCTCTCCGGCTTGGTGGGAGTGGGACGCCAAATTTCTCTGCCCTCTTTGCCAACGATCGCGGCGTCCTCGGTTGGAAACCATCTTGGCGTTGCTGGTGGCGCTGCAGAAGCTGCCGGTGCGCTTGCCGGAGGGCGAAGCCTTGCAGTGTTTGACCGAACGAGCCATCACTTGGCAGGACCGTGCCCGTCAGCTCCTCGCTTCTCCCGACGTCGCCGGGCCTTTGGAGCGCTTGGCGGCTCTGCGGCATCGCCTGCATGGGGACGGGGACGGTGCCCTGCGGGAGGCCAGCCGCAATGAGCAGACCAAGGTGGGGGGGGGGGCAGGTTTTGGGGCTGGGGGTAGGGTTTGGGGTGGATTTTTAGGTTTTTGGGTAGATTTTGGGGCTGGGGGGCAGGTTTTGGGGTGGGTTTTGGGGCTGGGGGAGGCCGTGCTCCCCCCCACTTGCTCATGCTGTGCCCCCCACCTTTGCTCCAGGTGTCGGTGGAGAACGGCGATGCCCCCAGCCCGGAGAAGAACGGCCCCCTGCCTTCAGGTGAGTAGGGCTTTGAGGGGAGCTGGGAGTGGGGGATCCCCTGTGAGTGCCAGGGGTGCTGGGATCCACTGGATCCTGTGCAGGCCCTGTGCCATCCTCTGGTGAGCATGGCAAGGGCCATAGGGCTCCAGGGATCCCCTGTGAGCAGTGGGGAGGTAGGAGAGATCTGGTGGATCCCTCACGGGTACAGGGGATGCTGTGGGACTGTGGATCTGTAGGGTTCACATAGGATCCCATGTGAGTACAGGGACGATGTGGGATTCCAGGGATCCTATATGGGTGCAGGGGGCAGTGTGGGACAGCAGGTGTCCCCTGCAAGCCCTGTAGATCTAGTGTGAGCACAGAGGGGGGTCGCTAGGGGATCAACTGAATCCTGTGTGGGTGCTATGGATTCTATCTGAGCACAGGTGGCACTGCGGGGCTGTAGGGAGCCTGTGGGAGCCCTATCAATCCTGTGTCACACCAGGACCCAGCTGATCTTCTATGAGCCCAGTGGATCCCATGGGAGCACAGGGATGCTGTGGGACTCTCGGTATCCTGTGTGAGCCCTGTGGATCACATGGGAGTACAGGAGCTGTTGTAGGGCTCAGTGGATCTATAGGGCTCACGTATGCTCACAGGGATCTTTGGGACAATGTGCAACTGCAGAGATCCCAGGTGAGCACAGGGGACACTGGGGCTCAAGGGGTCCTATGCAAGGTCCGTGGATCCCATGTGATGCTGGGAGACCCAGTGGATTCCATGTGAGCATAGAGGACACCCTTGTCAGTATAGGGAGCACTGTGGGGCTCCAGAGATCTTATGTGAGCCATATAGGTCCTGTGTAACACTGGGATCCATTGGATCCCATATGAGTACAGGGGACAGTGTCAGACTAAGGATCCTGTATGAGCCTCATGGATCCCATGTAAGTGCAGAGGACATTGTGGGATTCCAGGGGTCCAATGTGAGCCCCGTGGATCCCAGGTCAGCCCCAGGGGTCCTGTGGGGGCACAGTGAGACCTAGTGGACCCCGTGTGAGTGCAGTGACGCTGCAGAACCCTGTGGATCCCCTGCGGGCCACAGGGATCTTGTGAGTACCGGGATGGTGGGGGCTTCAGGGATCCTCTGTGAGTACAGGGACACACTGTGCAACTCCAGGGAGCCTGTGTGAGCCCTGTGGATCCCCTGTGATGCTGGCTACTAGTGGATCCCACATGAGCACAGGGGACCCTGTGGGGCTCTAGGGAGCTTGCATGAGCCCGAGGAGAAGGTGGGGACTCCAGGGATCCCACGGGAACCCTGTGGATCCCGTGTGGTGCTGGGGACCCTGGTGGGTTACCATCCCCGTCAGCAGCCCCAGGGATGCCACGGAGAGGGATCCGTGCGGATCCCAGGGGAAGCCCCATGGATCCTGATGTCCGTGCCCTGGGGGGGGGGGGGGGGTCAGGCCATCCAGCGGGTCCTGGCGCTGGGGTGACGCGGTGTCCCCATGCCCCCCCGGTGACGCGGTGTCCCCGCAGAGCTGGAGGCGCTGAGCGCGGCGCTGCCGCGGCTGCAGGGCCCGGTGCTGGAGCTGGCGGAGGGGGCGCGGCGGCCGCTGGAGGAGCTGATGATGGAGGGGGATCTGCTGGAGGTGACGCTGGACGAGGCCCAGAGCATCTGGCGGCTGCTGCAGGCTGCCCGCCCGCCCCCGCTCCCGCTCTTCCGTCTCCTCCTCGAGGTACGGGGGGAACCCCTGAACCCCAAAAATGCCCTCGACCCCCCACCCCCCCCAAAACCTCCCCAGGGACACCTCAAAGCTTCACCAGAGCTCCAAACAGTCTCCAGCGTGATGGAACTTCTCCAGAGCATCTCTAGGACCCCAGAACTTCTCTGAAACGCCGCAGGGATCCTAGAATTCCCCCAAAGCCTGTCCCTGGGACCCCAAAACTCCCCCCCAAACTACCCCGGGAACCCCAAAACTGCCCCGAAGCACCTTGGGGACCCCATAATTGCTCAAAAGCCTCCCCAGAACCCAAAACTGCTCCAAACCACCTTCAGGACCCCAGAGCCACCTCGGAGCACCCCCAGAGCTTCAGAATCACTTCCAAAGTGTCCCCAAAACACCCTGGGGACCCCCAAACCACCCTCGGGGATGCCTGAACTGCCTTTGCCACCCTAGAGCCATTCCTGACGTCCCCCGCCCATCTTTAAGTGTCATGTTGACCCCCCAAGCCAATTTGAAACTGCCCCAGGGACCCCAAAACTGGCCCCACACTGTTCCCTTTGCCCTGATCCACCTCCTCCTCAAGGTAGGGTCCCCAAAATTGCCCCAGGGACCCCAAAACTGTCCCTGTGTTGTTCCCTTTGCTCTCTAACATTTCCCTCCTCAGATCGGGTCCCCAAAATCCCTCCTGGGGACCCCAAAACCATTCCCAGTCAGCTCCCCTTACCATGTTCCACCCTTTCCCCAAGGTAGGGTCCTGGATACCGCACTGGGGACCCCCAAAAAGTGCCGGAGGGACCCCGAAATGATTCCCATGCTGCTCCCCTTGCCCTGTTCCATCTCCTCAAGGTGGGGTCCCCATCATCTTGCTGGGGACCCCAAAACCCATCCTGCTGCTGCTCCCCTTGCCCTGTTCTGCCTCCTCCTCAAGATGGGCTCCCCAAAATCACCTCAGACCTCCCTGGGGACCCCAAACTCCCCCTTCCCTTGAATTCCAGGAACACACACACACACACACACACCCCCCAATTTTGAGGTGGGGGGGATCACTAACAGTGTCCCTCCCCTCACAGCTGGAGCAGGCGGAGCGGCGGGGGGCTCGTGCCCGCGGCCGGGACCCTGAAAGACGTCGGAAACGCCGGGCGGAGCGGGGTGACCTCCCCCCCCTGGCCAAGGAGGAGCTGGAGCCAAAGAGGAGTCGGGGTCCCGAGGGGGGGACCCCCCGAGACAGCCCCCCACCTGGCCCCCATGCCCCGGGGGTGAGTCACAATATGGGGTGGTGGGAATGCATGGGGGGGGTGGGGGGGTCATAAGGGCCCATCTCTGTGGGGGGTTGTGGGGTGAAGGGGGGGGAGTTGTGTGGTGGGGGTCATGGTGGGGGTGTGGGGTATGTAATGGGGGGGTCCCGGGAGGAGCATGGAGGGGCTGTGGGGTGTATAGAGGGGGTTTCAGGAGGAATGGGGGGGCTGGGGGGACGGGGCATGGTGAAGGGGGGTTCAGGCTCATGTCATGGGTGGTCTTACAGGGTTTGTTTTGGGGGGGGCACCCCTGTGTTCTGGGGGTGCGGGGTTGGGGAGCACAGGGTAGGAGACCCCCACAACCACAATATAGGGCGTCTGCAGGGGGTTTTGTGGTGCCCACCCCCATGCCCCCCTCTGCTCTTCCCCCTCCCTCCCCCTGCCAGGACTCGTGACGTGGAGCCCCCAGCTCGGATGGACGCACCTGCCGGCGGCGGGGAGGGACTGTGGGGGGCCATACCGGGACCCCCCTCACCCTGGGGCCCCCAACCCCCGCAGACTTGGGGGGAGTTCCCCCCCTTCCCCCCCCCCCCCCCCCCCCCCCCCCGCGATGTAATTATTTGAGTTGATTTCTTTTGTATCGTTAAACTCCGGGGCGGGGGGGGGGGGGCACACACAGATGGGGGGTCCGGGGGTCCCCCCAAGCCGGTGGGGGGACCCCAACCAGCACAGCAGGGCCAGCCCCCCCCCCCCTCGCACCGGGTTTTTTATAGGATTGGGGGGGGGGGTGAGGGAGGGGGGGGGCGTGAACTTGGGTGCCCCCCTGCCCCCCCCCCCCCCCCCCAGCGGACACTAACAGTCTCGGGCTCTTTGTAGCGGGGCGGGGACGGGGGGGCCTTATTTTATTGTATTATGATTTTTTTTATTATTATTAAACTTTGGAGGTTAAAAAGAATGTGGGCGTTGGGGGGGTGGGGCTTGGGAGTGCCCACGTGCTGTGGGCGGGGTGGGGGTATGCCACGTGCCGAGCTGAGCTGCTTCCCCATTGGTCGCTGTCTCCGCCAATGGGTGGGCGGGGAGAGGCGGGAACCTGGGCAGGCAACGGCGGCGCGAGCGGCAGCGGTTGGGTGATTATCTTCTGACCCTTCCCGAAGGTAGAGAGTCTTTTCCGTGAGGTAAAATCTACCTTTTCTGAGGTAAATTCCCCTTTTCTGAGGCAAAATCCCCCTCTCTGAGGTGAAAACCTCTCCTTCCTGAGGTAAAAACCTTCCTGTGAGGTAAATCTACCTTTCCCTAGGTAAAAATCTATTTTACTGAAGTAAAACCTTTCTCCCTGAGGTAAAATACCCTCTTTTCTGAGGTAAAACCCTTCTCTGTGAGTTAAAATTTACCTTCCTGAGGTTAAAAAATGCTTTTTCCCTAGGTAAAATTCTGAGAGGCAAAAATTCCCTTGAGGTAAACACTCGGTTTTCTTTTTGAGGTAAAACTTTCTTTCTTGTGTTAAATTCCTTTGTTTGAGGTAAATACCCTTTTCTGTGAGGTAAAGTTTACCTTTTTTGAGGTAAAAATCCCCCTTCCTGAGGTGAAAACACCTCATTCCTGAGGCAGAATATTCCTATGAGGTAAAATTTACTTTCACTGAGGTAAAAAAAAGAGAAATGCCTTTTTCCTGATGCAAAATCCCCTTCTGTGAGGTAGGTACCCCTTTTCTGAGGAAGAAGTCTCCTTTGCTGAGGACACCCACCCCGAGATAAGTATTTCCTGAGGAAAAACCCTCTTTCTTTTGAGGAATTTTTTTTTTTTTTTTGAGGAACCCCCCACCTTTTCTTAGGTAAACACCTGTTTTCCTGAGGGAAAACCTGTTTCTTTGAGGTAATACCACCACCACCACCGTTTTCTGTTCTTAGGATAAAGAGGTGAACTCCTCCTACTTTAAGGAAAACCTTTTTTTTTTTTTTTTTTTTTTTTTTTCCTCGGGGAAACATTAAAAAAAACTTAAGCTAAAGCCTTCCTCTTTTGAGGTAAATGGATATCCCTTTTCCTGAGGTAAAAAACCTCCCTTTCCTTTAGGTAACCCCCTCTTTTTGAGAACAAACATTTTTGGAGGAAACCCACTCCTTTTCTGAGGTAATTATCCCTTTTCGCAAGGAAAAGATGTAGGGTTGTTTCTGAGGTAACCTTGTTTTGGGTTGGTTAGTTGAGGGAAAATCCTCTTTTTTTTCTGAGGACCCCCCCCCCCCTTTTTTTTTTTAGCAAAAGACATTTTTTCTAGGAAAACCCCTTTGTTTTCTGTAGTAAGTACTTTTCCTGAAGAAAAGACCCTCCCTTTTTCTGAGGTAAATTTTGCTTTTTAGGTAACCCCCATTTTGAGGGGTTGTTTCTGAGGAAAAATCCTGTTTTCTGAGGAATCCCCTTTTTTAGCAAAAAAATTCTTTTTTTGAAAGCCCGTTTTCTGTAGTAAAGACCCTCCCTTTTACTGAGGTCAAATTTTTTTTTGTGATAACCTCCTGTTTTGGGTTGGTTGGTTGAGGCAAAATCCTTTTTTTCTGAAAAACTCACCCCCCCTTTTTTTTTTTAGCAAACTTTATTTTTTTGAGGAAAACGCCTTTGTTTTCTGCGGTAACTTCCCCTTTTCCCAAGGAAAAGACCCTCTCTTTTTCTGAGGTAAACTTTTTTTGAGGTAACCCTCATTTTGAGGGGTTGTTGCTGAGGAAAAATCCTGTTGTCTGAGGAAACCTGTTTTTTAGCAAAAAAAAGTGTGTTTTTGAGGAAAACCCTTTCGTTTTCTGAGGTAAATACCCCTTTTCCCCAGAAGACCCTCCCTTTTTCTGAGGTAAACTTTTTTTTTTTGAGGTGATGCCCAGTTTGAGGGGTTGGTTCTGAGGAAAACTGCCATTTTTCTGAGGCTGCCCCCTTTCCTTTGAGAGGAGAAACTTTTTTCTGAGGAAAACTCTGCTTTTGTGTTACGGGAAAAATATCTTTTTGGAGGAAAAGCACTATTTTTTGTGTGCGGTGGGAGCCCGCCTAGAACCCGCCGACACAGGCCATCTCATCCGCCAGCTCCTCCTCAGCCGGCGGCCGCAGCGGCTCCTCGTCGCTGTAGATGGCGGCGCTGGCGGGTGGTGGGGCGGGCCGGCGGCGGGTCAGCAGGTCGGCGGCCGCACTCTCCATCTCATCCATCGTCATGTCACAGGCGTCTGCGATCTCCCGCTTGGCCACAGCCACGAACTTGGGGTCGCGGGCAAACAGCCCCAGCCCCTCAGAGATGAGCACCTGGGGGGCAGGCAGGGGAAGGCGCTGGTACCAGGTGGGACCCCCCCCCCACTGCCCCAATCCCCAACACCCCCACCCCACCCAGCGCACTCACGGCTTCCACCAGGCTGTCAGCTGAGCCACGGGCCAGCGCTTCCCGTGGGCCGCAGGGCCGCAGGCGGAGGGGGCCAGGGGGACCACGGTCCCCCACGAACCAGCGGGAGAGCGGTGGCAGGCTCCCCACAGCCCCCTGCCCCGGCGGCGGGCTGCCCTCCACCAGGATGAGGGGTGCGTAGAGGACGTGCCCGCGGGTGGGCGCCGTGGCCCAGGCCTGCGAGGAGCCCCCCAGGCGCCACGTCTCGGAGCTGCCGTAACCCTGGTGGGGACAGGAGGTTGTGAGAGGGGTTTGCGACATGCTCGACCATACCCCCACCCCACGGTGCGTGGTACCTGTGGCCGGGCCGGGCCGGGGGGGCCCGAGGGGTTGTAGGTGCCTGGGATGGGCTCGTCGTCGCAGCTGCCCTGGCGCCGCAGGCACTGGATGGTGAAGGAGGGCTTGCGGCCGGCGGGCGTTGGGGGCAGCAGGCGGCGCCGCTTGAGCTGCTGCCCCTCGAGGGTCCCGTTGTGGAGGGCGAAGTGCCGGGCGGGTAGCGGCAGCGACCCTCCCCGTGGCACCTGTCCAGCCCAGCGCGGGGGCTGGGGAGCGGGCAGGGTCCCTGGTGACCTGGGAGGGGGGACAGATGGCATAAGGACACCCGATGGGTGCCCACCATGTCCTCCCCCCAGTTGTGGGGTGACCCCTGGTGTCGGAGGGGATGGGGGTGTGGTCGTACCTGTCCCCCACCCACCGGCGGCGGGGGGCTGAGCCCTCCAGGTCCTCCTCATGGCTGCCGTCCCCCGCTGGCTCCTCACCACTCTCAGCAGGTGCTGCCTCGTCCTCGCCCCCCTCCTCCTCGCGCCGCCTGCGCGCAAGCACATGAGGACCCCTGCCATAGCACCCTGCCACAGCACCCCGCCACAACTCTGCGGGGATCCCCGGTGTCTGGGTGCCCCCAGCCCCACCCCAGCCGTACCTGCCACCTGGGTGATGGGGGGTGGTGTGGGGAAGGGGCGCGGGGTCCTCCCCGTTGGTGGGGGCCAGGCTGGGGGCCTGGGGGGGCTCCCCCAGGCTGGGGGGGCTGGGGGCGGAGCCGTACAGTGTCTCAGGGGCCTGCAAAAAAGGGGTTGGGCTTGTGATGGGTGTGGCCTGTGGGCGTGGCCCGATATCAGGGGCGGGGCTTACAGCATAAGTCAGCTGCTCCTGCTCCTCCTGGGTGCTGGTGGGTCCTACATCCCCCTCCAGGTCACAGCTCAGCGCCCGCCGCATCTCGGGTCCCAGTGCCTGCAGCGTCTGCAGCCCGGCCTGCAGCGGGATGGAGGATGTCACAGCAGGGACCCCCCCTCCCCCCACCCCACCCCCCGGGGCGGGGGCCCACCTGCAGTGCACACTCGTTGCTGGGGCCAGCGCTGGGGCCCAGCATCCCCTGCTCCTTCCGCCGCCGGAACTTGCGGAAATAGTCCTGGATCAGGAATGTGGCGTAGAACTTGCCCACGGTGACCTCCTCCTCTGCGGGGTGGGGGGGCACACAGCGGGGTCAGGGGTGCGCCGTGGGAGGAGGGGGCGCCTCGGGGGGGACACACTCACCCTCAGGTGGGGGGATGACCTCATCCAGCAGCTTGGGCTTCGTCCTCTTCCAGATCTTCTTGATCACAGCGCGCAGCTCCTTGTTGGCCACATCCAGGTTCCCTGAGGGGGGCAGGTAGGGGTGGAGGCAGGGAAGGCGGGGCTGCCCCACCCTGACTGCCACACCCCGCTACCCTGTAGGGGTCCCAAAGGGTCTGCGTGTCGTCCCCCCATCCCAGCTCCCAACCTTCTGTCTTGATCTTGAGTGAGGTGCGGACCAGGGCGAAGAGGGTGGCGTTGAAGGTCACGGTGCCGTCTGAGTTCAGGGGCATGTTCATGGCCACCAGGCGCTGGCATGACGGGAATGGGGGGGGGGGAGGGGATGTGTGCGTGAATCGAGGCATCGGGGGTGCCTCCCCCCCACCCCCAGACCCCAGCTGACCTTGCAGGCGACGCGGTGGGGGCAGAGCTTCCCAAAGCCCAGCGGGGGCTGGATCCGGCGCAGCAGCGTCACCACGTCGAGGTGCTTGATGCGGCCCCTGTGGCGCAGGAGGGTGTTGGAGGGTGTCACTGGGGGGGGAGAGGGGGTGCACGCCTGGGTGCCTCTGGCTGGGGGAGGGGGTGGCAGGTGACAGACCTGGCGGCAGGGTCGTACTCAGACCAGACGCGCTTGAACTCGTCCAGGTGGTGGGGGCCCAGGATGGACCAGTCGCGCGTCAGGTAGTCGAAGTTGTCCATGATGACGGCCACAAAGAGGTTGATGATCTGGGGCAGGGGGAACGGCAGCGTTGGAGGGGAGGGTGGGTTGCTGCGGCAGCGCTGTGGGGCAGCGGTGCCGTGGGGCTCACCAGGAAGGCGCAGAGCATGAAGAAGCTGATGAAGTAGGCGATGGCGAAGTTGCTGCCGCAGGTGAACTCCTCCCCCGGCTCCGTGTCCGACTCGGGGTCGCAGCGCTTGCCTGGCAGGCTGGCCAGCATGATCTCCTGCCAGGCCTCCCCCGTGGCGCACCTGCACCCCACAGCACCCTACAGGGCCTCTCTGCACCCTATAGGCCCCTCTGGACTCTATAGGGCCCCCACGCACCCCCTGACCCACATGTGCTCGCCTGCTAGGCCTATAGGCACCCTATAGAGTGACGCTGCAGGACATGGCCCACAGGAGAGGCCTATAGGAACCCTACAGAGATGCTGCAGGGAGGCCAGGGACACTATAGGGAGCCTATAGTGATTCTGTAGGTACCGCACAGCGACCCAAGGGCCCCTAATGAATGGCGGCTCCCAAATGCCACAGGGAGCACGTGCGGACCCCACCCGGGTCCTATAGGAATCCCAGAGCCCCGCCCCCCTCCCCCCCACCATAGGGACCCCCCCCAGCCCCACCTGAAGAGCAGCAGCACGGCCTGTGGGAAGGTCTGGAAGTTGTTGTTGCGGTTGATCTGGGTCCCGTCCTGCAGCGCCACCTTCCCGAAGGTCTGGGGTGGGGGTGGGGATGGGGGGGAGGGTGGGGGGACACGGTGAGGCTGTCGGTGTGTGGGACCACCCCCCCTTCGCCCTGCGCCCCCTCACCTGCATGCCAATGACAGCGTAGATGAAGAAGATCATGGCGATAAGGAGGGCGACGTAGGGCAGGGCCTGTGTGGGGCAGAGCAGGGGCATGAGAGGATGTCACACCCCCCGCCCCCCCGTGTCCCCCCCGTGTCCCACCTGGAAGGACTTGACGAAAGTCCAGAGCAGGGTGCGGATGCCCTCGCCCTTGGAGAGCAGCTTCACCAAACGCATCACCCGGAAGAGGCGGAAGAAGGTGATGGAGATGCGGGAGCTGTCCTCTGAGCTCTGCCGGGGGTGGGGGGGGCACAGGGCGATGCTGAGGGGGGCCCCAAAACTCCTGTGCACCCCCCACCCCAACCCCCCCAGACCCCCCCATACCTCGCCAACGTGACCCCCATTCTGTCGCACACAGCGTGATGATGGAGATGGGACAGACAGATGGACATGAGGACCGCAGACATGGAGCAGCCGGGGGGACCCCAAAACCTCCCAGGTCCTGGGGACCCCCGGGGAAAAAAAGGGGGGGGGGGGGCAGGGCGTGCATGACTCACGTTGACCTCCGTGACAGCAATGTCCACCACGCTGCCCACCACAATGAGGGCATCAAAGGTGTTCCAGGCATCGCAGAAGTAGTGCTGCGTACGGGGTGGGGGTGAGGACCCGCCCCCTCCTTGTGTGACCCCCTCCCCCCCCTCCCAACGCGCGCCTACCCGTGGTTTGAAGGCGATGATCTTCAGCACCATCTCGACAGTGAAGAGCCCCGTGAACACCATATTGAGCAGGTCCATCACGTAGTTGAAAGGCTTGGATTGCTCATAGTGCTTTGCAGGGGCAGATGGGGGGGGGCCTGTAACCACCCACTCCCCCCACCCCAACCCCTCGGGGACCCCAAATGTCCCCTAGCCCCGTCCTCACCACCACGGTCCCTCGTCCCACCCCCAACCTGGACGGCCAGGGCGATAGTGTTGAGAAGGATGAGGACGAACATGATGTACTCGAAGGCGGTGGAGTTGACCATGGCCCAGACACGGTACTGGGTGCGGTTCTTGGGGATGTAGCGTCGCAGCGGCTGCGCCTTCAGGGCGTACTCCACGCACTGCCGCTGCGGGCGAGGGTGACACCGCTGGCTGCCATGGGGCGCACCACCGGCAGCTGGGGGTTGGGTGACAGGGTGACACTGCAGCATCCCCAGGCACCTGGTTCTTGTCCAGCTCGCAGTTGCGGTACTCGCTCTCCCCCTGCGCCCGGAAGGTGATGATGACGAAGCCGACAAAGATGTTCATCATGAAGAAGGCGATGACGATGATGTAGACGATGAAGAAGATGGAGATCTCCACCCGGTAGTTGTAGATGGGACCCTGGTCCTCGGCATTGGCATCGATGGCCTTGTACAGCAACCTGGGGGGATGGGACAGGGACGATGTGGTGGGGTTGAGGGACCCCCCACTGCGGGGGGCATCGCATCCCCTCACTGCCCGGGACTCACGCGGGCCAGCCCTCGAAGGTGGAGACAGTGAAGAGCGCCATCATCCCCGCCAGCACGTTGTCAAAGTTGAAGTCGCTGTTGTGCCACAGGCGCTCGCGCACCGAGGGGTGGGAGACGTCCCCGTCCTTGTACACCAGGAAGGTGCCCCTGCACGTGGGGGGGGGGGGACGACGACGACAGCTGGGACACCGCGTCTGGGGGGGACAGGGACTCCGCACGGGTAGGGACAGAGGTACAGCCCCGCTCACACACAGTACACTCACAACATGCACTCAAATCACACCCTACAACTGCACACCACCTACATGTAAGCTAAACTCGCACTCGGCCCACACTCACACTCACACTGCACTCTCAGTCTCAGGGTACACCCTCACAGCCTACACTCACTCTACACTCAGCCTGCACTCATAGTTGAGCCTACACTCACCCAGTGCCCACACTTGCACTTTTTCTCCACTCGCAACCTCCAGTCATACTCGGCTCACGCTGCACCTACAGCCCACCCTCACTCCCCAGTCCCACCCTGCGCTCACCGCCCACCCACACTCACACTCGCTCTTGAGGACCACCAGGACAGGTTGGGGGTGTGGGGGAGCCACTGGGGGGCCAGGACTCACTTGCACTCTCCTGGCGTATGCTTGGCCTCGTCGGTGCAGCTGTAGAACTTACCCTGAGGAAATTGGGGGTCAGGGGGACTCTGGCCCCTGGGGGTGTCTGGGGCGACCCCGGCCCCTGAGGGGGGGGTTTGGGGACCCCCCAGGCCCTGTCCCCCCTCACCTTGAAGAGCTGCACCCCGATGCAGGCGAACATGAACTGCAGCAGCGTGGTGACGATCATGATGTTGCCGATGGTGCGGATGGCCACGAAGACGCACTGTACCACATGCTGGGGACGGGGACAGACGGACGTCAGGGACGCCGGGACACACAGGGGACACAGGGACAACAGGGATGCTGGGGACACTGGGACACCTGGACCACCCTTGTATCGGGGACAAGAGGGACACCCGTGCTCCCCATCAGCACCCCAGTGACACCCACACTACAGGTAGGGGACCCCAGTGCTCCCAGTCCCACCAGTACAGCCTGCAGGACACCACAGGTACTTCCGGGTGCCCCCTGCCCCCTCCCAGTGCTCCCAGTGTGGCACCTTGAGGCCCTTGGCGCGGTTGATGGCTCGCAGGGGCCGCAGGACGCGCAGGACCCGCAGGATCTTCACCACCGAAATGGCGCTGGAGCTGCCGCGGGTGGCAGGGGACACCAGTGCTCCCAGTGCCCCCAGCAGCTTTCCCAGTGCCTCCAGCGGCACTCCCAGTGCTTCCCAGCACCCCCAGTGCCTCCCAGTGCCCCTGCCCGGCTCACTGGATGCCGAAGGAGATGAGGGAGACGCTGACCACCAGCAGGTCGAGGAGGTTGAACCAGTTGCGGCAGAAGGAGCCTTTGTGCAGGAAGGCGCCAAAGGCCGTCATCTGGGGGAGACCGTCAGCCCCTCAGCAGGGACCCCCCAAAACCGGGGAACCCCCCCAAACCCCTGGGGGACCCCCCCAAACCCCTGGGGGACCCCCGCGTACCTTAAGCAGGATCTCCACGGTGAAGATGGAGGTGAAAGCGTAGTCAAAGTAGCCCAAGATCTGGGGGGGGAGCGTGGGAAACGGGGTAACCCCGACACCCCGCAGGGCCCCCTCCCCCACCAGGCCCCCCCGCCCCCCCCCAGGCCCCCCCCAACTCCTCCCAGCGCCCCACCGGGCAAGCAGCTCCCCAGCCCGCGATGGGGTGAGTGAGCCCCTCCCCATTCTCCCAGTTCCCCCCAGTAGCCCACGTGGTTGCGGGGCGAGTGGGCGCGGACGGGGTCCTCGGCAGCCAGCGAGACGCTGCTCAGGATGATGAAGACGAGGATGAGGTTGGTGAAGATGTGGTGGTGGATGAGGGCGTGGCACCGCACCCGCAGCCTGCGCCGAGCACGCATTAGCACCAGTGCTCCCAGTTAGTTACTCCCAGTGCTTTCCCCCCCTGTTCCCAGTTTACTGGGTGGCCCTTCCCCAGTGCTCCCAGCCCCCCCGCCCCAACCCAGTTAGTCCCAGTTTCCCCTCAGGCATCCCCAGTCCCCATCATAGGTCACACAGTGACACCAGAGCCAGTATCCCAGTGCTCCCAGCTCCCCCAGCTTGTATTTCCAGTCCCAAACCCACTGTATCTGTTGTGTCCCCAGTACCAGTCCCAGTGCTCCCCATACTCCCAGTCCCACCATGTCCCTTGTGCTCCATGCCCCAGTTCTCCCAGTCCTCCCAGTTTCTCCCCGTCCCAGCCTCCCCGTGTTTCATGTCCCCAGCTCCAGTACTCCCAGTCCCAGTGCTCCCAGTCCATTCTCCCAGTCCCAGTGCTCCCTGTACTCCCAGTCCCAGCTCCCCCTGTACTCCCAGTCCCACCATGTCCCTTGTGCCCCAGTGCTCTCAGTGCCCCCAGCCTTCCAGCCCCAGTGCATCCAGTACCTCCAGTTTCTCCCCCCTCCCAGCCTCCCAGTGTTCCGTGTCCCCAGCCCCAGTATTCCCAGTGCTCCCAGTGCCCCCTCTTACGGATTGGTGCTGCTCAGCAGGAAGAAGGCGCTGCCCTCGGGGATCGGCACCACCTTGGGTTTGGGGGGTTCCTCCAGGGTCTCCAGCCGGGCCCCCCCCAGACTGTCCCGCTCCCCCGCAGCCTCCTCATCACCTGCAAGGGACCGTTGCGGCGGGCGCTGTCACCCCCCACCGCCACCCGTGGGCCCTGGCAGCCTGGCAGTGACGCTCACCTTCCTCGCTGCCCTCTTCCTCCTCCTCTTCCTCCTCCTGCTGCTGCTCCCCCTCAATCTGGGAGGGGAAAAGGGGGGGAGGGGGGCGCTGAGTGCGTAAGGGCTGTGCACGCGCTGCAGGGGGGGGCCCTGCTCACACTCACCTTCACACTCACGTCCTGGCTCCCTGCGCCGCTCTCCGCCTCCCCAGGCTTGTCCCTGGCGGGATGGGGGACAACACGGGGGCTCAGCCGCAGGGCCCAGGCGTCTGGGTGCCCCCCGCTGCGGCCCCACTCACTTTTTATCGCCCCCCGAGTTGATGTTGTCGCCGTCGGCCAAGTTGTCCACCGCGATGGCCAAGAAGACGTTGAGGAGGATGTCTGCGAGGAGCAAAGGGTTAACCAGTGCTCCCAGTTAGCCCCCCCCCAGTGCCCCTCTTGCCGGGTTTGTGCCTGCTCTCAGTCCGTCCCCCCGCTGCTCTCAGTGTCTCATTCCCAACTGTGGTGGCTCCCATACCAGCTCCCCAGTTACCCCGTGCTTTGTTCCCAGTCCCTCCCAGTTACCCGCTCCCAGTATCCTCCCCCCATTACCCACTCCCAGTATCATCCCGCCAGTTACCCGCTCCCAGTATCTTCCCCCCAGTTACCCGCTCCCATATCCTCCCCCCATTACACGCTCCCAGTACCCTCCCCCCATTACACGCTCCCAGTATCCTCCCCCCAGTTACCCACTCCCAGTATCCCCCCAGTTACCCACTCCCAGTATCCCCAGTATGCCCACGTACAGTTCCCGCAGATGAAGAGGATGACGAAGTAGACGCAGACGAGCATTCCGGGGAAGACGGGGCCACCGTACGCCATGATCCCGTCGTACATCACCGCATTCCAGTCCTCTCCAGTCAGGATCTGGGGGTCCCCACACACCGGGGTCACCTCAAAACCTCAGCGTCCCCCCTCTCACGTCACCAGTACACCCCCCAGTGCTCCCAGTATGCTGCCACCTCCCAGTCCTCTGTCAGGGCATGGCATCACCTCAGAGTGAGGGTGAGGGAGCGTATTTTGGGACACCCCATGGGTTTTGGGGTGCCCCATTCAATTTGCCCCCCCCCCCAGGTTCCAGGGACCCCGTGGATTCTGAGGTCCCCCATGGGTTTTGGGGTCTCCTACAGGTCTCAGGGTCCCCCCCTCCCCCGGGGTTTCGGGGTACCTGGAAGACGGTGAGCAGAGCCTGAGGGAAGGTGTCGAAGGTGCTGCGCTTGGTCTGGGTCTCATCGAAGCTGAAGCGACCCCCGAAGAGCTGCATGCCCAGCAGGGCGAAGATGATGATGAAGAGGAAGAGCAGGAGCAGGAGGGAAGCGATGGACTTCATGGAGTTCAACAAGGAGCCCACCAAGTTGCTCAGTGATGCCCAGTGCCTACAGGACGCTGGGGTTACTGGAAGGACTGGGACCGCGACTGGTAGAATGGCCAGAGTGGGCTGGTGCCGCACATCCCCGCGCCCCGGCACCGTCCCCTCACCGGGTGACTTTAAAGACGCGGAGGAGGCGGACGCAGCGCAGGACGGAGATGCCCAGGGGCTCCATGGCCCCTCGTTCCACCAGCGCCGTCTCCAGCACCCCGCCACACACCACGAAGCAGTCGAAGCGGTTGAAGAAGCTGGCGAAGTAACAGGCGGGGCCCAGGGCGTACAGCTTTAGCACCATCTCAGCGGCGAACAACGACAGCAGCGCCTTGTTGGCATAAGCTTTTTTTTTTTGGCAAGGATAAAGAAGAGGTTTTTGAGGACACCCTCCCCCCACCAAAAAAAATAATCTGGGGGTGCTGGGGGGTGCTGGGGGCGGTTGTACCTTGCGTTTCGGTGAGCCACTGGGGCTGCCCGTGGTGCTCGGAGGCGATGGTGAGGGTGTTGAGGAACACCAGGAGCAAGACGGTCCAGTAGAAGGAGACAGATTTCACCGCCCCGCGGCACCGCCGGCGCCACAGGCGGTTCAGGCGGCGTAGGCGGCGCCTGAGGGGGGGGTGCGTTTGGGGGTACGGGGGGAATGGGAAAGACAGGCGGTGGTATTTTGGGGTTATGGAGACACCCTGTCATGGGGGAGGTGTTGTAGGGGGGCCCCACTGTGTGACCCCCCTTTTTTTCCACCACCCCCACTAAATTTTTCCTTCACTCACCAAAATTTCGTCTTTGTAATTTTGCCCCTGGGGAGGAAAAAGCACAGAGTCACCCCAAAATTTAGGGGGATCCTGAGAGGAAGCTGTGGTCATCGCGGGAGGGGGGAAGTGGGGTACCTGGTAGGGGTCATTAGGGGTGCTGGGGTCAGTTTTGGGGTCCTGGGGGGCACTTAGGAGCTTCCTGCAGCTACAGGGAGGGGGTTCCCAGGTGGCGTTGAGGCGCGGTGGGGCTCAGTTTTGGGATCCAGGGGGGCACCACGGCGATGAATGATATTTGGGGGGGAAGGAGGGTCGTGGGGGGCGACGGGGGAGTCCCAGACCCCAGGGCCTGTTTTGGCACTCACAAGCAGCGGTCACAGGCAGTCGGCTGCGCATCCTCCTCACCCGCCGTCTCAGTGTTGACTGACGTTGTCTCGCTGCCGGGAAGGCTGGCTGGGGACACAGGGGCAGGGCAAGGGCTGTCAAAGGGAACCCCGATATCGGGGGGTGGGGGTGTCGCTGGCACGCAAACGCCGTGGGGAGCCGGTGGGGGGTTGTTACCGTGGGTGTCGGTGGAGTGACTGGCGTGCCGCAACCACTTCAGCCGGGGTTTCCGCTTCCCCATCAGGTCCTCGGCGGTCAGGCCTGCGGTTGCAGGGGGGCACACGGAGGTTTTGGGGTGCTGAGGATTGGAGGAGGCCCCCCCGCTGTGACACACCCCACCCCCTAGAACCCACTTACGGTGCTTCTCGTGTTCCCCTTCCTCCTCGTCACCCTCCAGGTCCTCAGCCTGGGTGATCCAGTCCATGTAGCCCCGGAGATCTTCCTCCATCTGCTGCTTCTCCCTCAGCTTCTGGAAGTCTCCGCGGGCCTTGGCCTTCTCACGCTCCTTGGAGAACTCCCTTGAAGAGGGAAGGCACAGAGGTGACCCGCCCCCCACGCACACGCTAACAGCACGCTAATTACACACTAACAACGCCCTCACCCGCTCAGCACCCCCAGCACCAAGTTGAGGACGAAGAAGGAGCCGAAGATGACGAGGCTGACAAAGTAAATCCAGGGTAGCTCGTGCCCCATCGCGTCCTGCATCTGTAAGGGGGGGGGGGAATGTGGTGGTAGGGTGGGATTTGGGGTGACAGTGATGGGATTTGGGAGTAAGAGGGTGATTTGGGGTGACGGGGGACCCCAGACCCACCCCTCAGAGGTGTGTGGGGTGATGCAGGTGACGCTTGGGCACTGGCAGAGGTTTGGGGGGTCCGTCCTGGCAGCGAGAAGGTTCAGGGAGGATTCTGGGGGGCTGAGGGAGGTGTTAAGGATTTTGGGGGGGGGGTGTGGTGAGAATCCTGGGGGGCTCACCCAGTAGAGGACGTCGGTCCAGCCCTCCATGGTGATGCACTGGAAGACGGTGAGCATGGCAAAGAAGAAGTTGTCGAAGTTGGTGATGCCGCCGTTGGGACCCTCCCAGCGGCCCCGACACTCGGTGTTGTTCTGCAGGCAGGCACGGCCATGCCCCGAAAAAGCGCAAGGGGAGGGGTCGTCCTCCGATTCTAAATCTGGGGGAGGGGAAATGTGTGGGGGGGTTAGCACCCCTAAAATAGGGTTGGGGGTCCCCCTGGGGCATTACGGGGGAGTGGGGGGGAGTGGGGGGTATGAGTGCACAGAGAGACGGAGCAAGGAGAGCTGGGAGCACCCCTCTGTGTGGGGGCAAAATCAGGGCGCGGGGGGCTGGGGGTGTGTCTCATATAGAGTGAGGGGAGGGCTTGGGTTGTGCGGGGAAGGTCAAGGGCTCTAAGGGGCATCTCGGGGTGCTGAGGGGGCCCATGTGCCCTCGCTGGGGTGTCACTGGGTGGGTAGGGGTCCACAAATGCCCTTCACTGAGGGACCCGGACACTGTGGGGGTCCCTGGGAGCGGGGCATGGGGTGGTGACACCCACCCCCTCCCCCATGCCATTACCAGATCCGATGAAGAAACAGGTCTTGTGCATGCGGCCGATGAAGAGCTCGAGGCCGATGATGGCATAGATGATGATGACGAAGAGGACGAGCAGGGCGATGTGCAGGAGCGGCACCATGGCTTTCATGATGGAGTTGAGGACGATGTGAAGACCTGGAGGGAAAAACAGTGGGGGGTGGGCTGGCAGGAGGTGGGGAGGCCCCCAAAAAACTGTGCCACGCCTGATTTCCCCCCCCAAACCAATCTCACTTGGAACGCCAGAGACAAGGCGGAGGGGCCGGAGGACGCGGAAGGCACGCAGGGCTTTGACATCGAAGCCCCCCGGTTTCCCGCTCATGTGGTGAGCTTCGCCGGGTTTGTGCGACGCCTGCTCCAGGATGACACTGAAGAGCCTGAGGGAGATTTTTGGGGTGGGACACACACACACATACGCATTTGCACCCCCTCTCTTCACTTGTGTCCACCCCCCCGGGGACGATTCCTCACCCCACAATGACGATGACAAAGTCAAGGAGGTTCCAGCCATTGCGGATGTAGGCGCTGGGGTGCAGGACCAGCCCGTAGGCGATGATCTTCAGGAAGGTCTCGACCGTGAAGATGATGAGGAAGACGTACTCCACCTGCTCCTGGAAGCAGGGAGAGGGGGCACGTGGGGGGGGACCCCAGCATTTGGGGCTGCCCCCGTCGTATAACCCCCCCACCAGGGGCTCTGTGGGGTGGCTCGGCACCCCCTTCTCCCAGGGGACAAAGGTCACCCACCCTGGTGTCCCACCTCCCCTCCCCATGTCGCCTTCTCCTCGGGAAAAAGGGACAGTGGCATTTGGGATCCCTCCATCCTGCTTCCCAGCATCCCCTTCTCCAGGGACCCAGGTGTCTGGGGCAGCTAAGCTGGGATTAGCGCCTACCCCGGCGCCGGGTAAGCTGCTTAAGGCAACGGCACACGCGTGTGCGAGGGGAACACGTGTGGCACGTGCCTCAGGGAACCCAGACATCCAGGAAGCTCTCTGCCCCCCCCACAGACATCCCCCCTCTGCACAAAGTGTCTGGGACCCCACTGTCCTTCCCCCAGCCCCCCCACATTCCCACCGAGGGCAGACCCCCACATTCCTGATTCCTTCCGGCACCCAAAGCGGCTTCATTAAGCATTATCCCTAAACGAGGTAAACCAGCACCTGACTGGGACCAGTTAAGGATACTGGATGTGGAGGGGGGGGGGGTGACCTCCCTTTTTTTGGGGGGGTAGGGGGGCCTCACCAGGTTGTGGTTTGAAGCATTGGAGTCGTCCTCGGGGAAGGGGATGTAGACACCCAGGGCCACGCAGTTGGCAAAGATGGTGGCGAGGATGAGGATGTCGAAGGGCCTGTGATTAAAGCGAAGGGGGGGGGGGGCAGCAGGTAGGGGGGCTGCTCCCCAGCTTCCCCCCCTGCACCGAGCTGGTCCCCACTGCTGCATCCCCCCGTGGGCCCCAAAACTTATTATTTTTCCCCCCAAAAAAAACCCAGCTCACTTCCACTCGACAATGCTGATTGCCGCACGGCGGATGGGGTTGTTGAGGCGGAGGCAGAAGAGGGCACGAGGGGAGCGATGGACCCCCCCGGAACCCTGACCCTTGTGTTTGGGGTGGGGGGGTCGTCGCTGACGGTGACCTGGGGGGGTCCCTCCGCCTGCTGGACCCCCATTGCCTTCGGCTATCGGCCACCCCAGGGGCTGTGCCATGGCTTCAGTGAAGGACGGCACCTCCTTGGGGGGTCCTGGGGGTGGGGAGGACAGTCAAGGGAGAGACAAGGACTCCCCAAACCTTCCCAGATCCCCCCCAAAGCCTTCCAACCACGGGAACCCCTGGCCACACAGGGACCACCCCTGAATGCCCACGTCCCACAGACCAGGGACCTCCCCATCTCATTGGGAACCCCCCACTTTTTCCCAAGGATCCCCATATCCTCTCTGAGACCCCCCCAAGACTCACCCTCTCCATTCTCCTCTGACTCTGACATGGTGAGGGCTGTCCGGGCTGGATGTTGCTGGAATCCAGGGGTACCTGTTGGGGGTCAGGGGGGTAATTTTAGGGGTATCCGGTAGGGTTCAGGTAACCTGAGGGTCTGGAAGAGCGTGTTTGGATAGTCCGAGGGACTTTCAAGGGGATTTGGGGCATCTGTTGGGGTTTGGGAACATTTAAAGGATATATAAGGGGTATGTAGGGGGTGGGGGGGTATTTGGGGAGGGTGGGGTGTATTTTGGGGAGGTTCAGGGGTGTTTAGGAGGGTCTGTGGGTGCTGGGGTAGCTCCTGGGCCCTCCCCACGGCTTGTCCTGCGATCCCCGGCTCATCACTGCTGGGAGATTAAGGGCTTAGCAATGAGGGTGTGTGAGAGATGGGGAGGGCGGTGCTGCCCATGCACCGGGGCACAAGAGCGTGTGAGGGGAGCAGGGGCACAAGCATGACAGGGATGGGGAGGGGGCTCACATGGGCGGATTGGGGGACAGGGATGTGGCATATGCACGTGTGAGGGGTGCGCTGTCACCACTTCACACCTCAGCTGCCCCTCACACCCCGCAGGTGCCATTTCCCCCCTTTTCTGCCCCTCACGGATGCCATTTCCCCTCACAGGTGCCATTTCCCCCCTCACCTGCCTCTCACATGATTTAAAGAATCAATTTTCAATATTCGCGTGAGTGGAGGTTATCTTTATTTGGCAGCAGTGGGTGCATGGGGGGATCGCTCCACCAAAGTCATGCACACCCAAAGTGATGAACTATCTCATATTCATACAATAAAACAATGAATATTCAATTAACGCCTGTACATACTACCTAAACACACCTACTCTCCCTTCGTACGTTAATTAGCTTATCAGTCCTTCGCGCTTGCGCAAATTCTTCCAAGAATTGTGGGCAGGGGTCTCCAGGACATGGGCAGTGGTCTTTGGGAGGAAGGCCGTAGGTCTTCCTCATGGTGTACTTTTCACCCTTTGCCTGGAATGTGATGGTCTTGCAAGCTTGCAGTGTTCTTATCGGTCCGAGCTAATTTATGTCCTTGTCGACCATCTCTGTCTTATTCTTGTTTCTTTCAGTCACTCCCTCTAAATAACTTATAAACAGGCCCCTTGTTAGAGAAAGTTAAGAGAGAGAGAAACAGGCCCCTTCTTTCGTTAGTTATTTCATTAATTATCTTTTTAAAACTATATGGTTACATGACCTAATTACTATATCTACATTCTTTGAGTAAATATATTTACACTTAATTTACTGTCCCTATTCCATACAATTTCTTCATATCATTAGGACCAGGTGTCTTTTCAAAAATAACAGAAATCCAAAGCCTCGGTAGTTAGTACATTCTTTACGTCACCAATTCAAGAATTCAGTGCATCCTCAAAGTCAGTAATGAGGGTCTCTGAATGTTTATCAACTCTTGGACAAACGAAGGCGGGGGCACTTTGTTCTTTAAATAAATTGTACATAGTTCATTATTCAGTTTCCCCTCACAGGCACCGTTTCCCCCCTCACCTGCCCCTCACAGGTGCCATTTCCCCTCGCAGGCACCGTTTCCCCCCTCACCTGCCCCTCACAGGTGCCATTTCCCCTCACAGGCACCGTTTCCCCCCTCACCTGCCCCTCACAGGTGCCGTTTCCCCTCGCAGGCACCATTTTCCCCCTCACCTGCCCCTCACAGGTGCCATTTCCCCTCACAGGCACCGTTTCCCCCCTCACCTGCCCCTCACAGGTGCCGTTTCCCCTCGCAGGCACCGTTTCCCCCCTCACCTGCCCCTCACAGGTGCCATTTCCCCTCACAGGCACCGTTTCCCCCCTCACCTGCCCCTCACAGGTGCCGTTTCCCCTCGCAGGCACCATTTCCCCCCTCACCTGCCCCTCACAGGTGCCATTTCCCCTCACAGGCACCGTTTTCCCCCTCACCTGCCCCTCACAGGTGCCATTTCCCCTCACAGGCACAGTTTCCCCCCTCACCTGCCCCTCACAGGTGCCGTTTCCCCTCGCAGGCACCGTTTTCCCCCTCACCTGCTCCTCACTGGCTCCGTTTCCCGTTCACTGGCACCATATCCCCTCACGCAGCCGCTCGCGCCTCGCGCCCCTCACAGTTTCCCGCCTCAGCCGTGCCTCGCGCCGCCTACACCTCCCGTCGTGCCCCGCGCCGCCGCCTACACCTCCCGTCGTGCCCCGCGCCGGGCAGCCTCGGTTTCGCGGCGGGCCCCGCCTCACGTGACAGGCGGCGGGGGCTGGCGGGGTTGCGGGACGGCTGGGGACCCCCCCCCCAGACCCCCGCCCCGGGATTTGGGGGCCCCTCCGACCCACCCCCCAAACATGGAGGAGGTGGACAAAATCCTGATCCACTCCCTGCGGCAGGCGGGGACGTGAGTGGAGAGCGGCGGGACGTGAGGGGGAGTCTGGGGTGGGGAGGGGGGCTGCGGAGGGGTGGGGGGTGGTTGGGGATTTGGGGGGAGGGGTCTCTGGGATTGGGGGGGGGCGGGGATTTGTGGGTTTCTGGGATGGGGGCGCACTGAAGAGTTTTGGGGGGTCTGGGGGAGAACGGATGACCTGGGGGGAAGTTTGGGGGGATCACTAGAGGGGGAACCCTAAGGAGTTTGGGGGGACCTGGGGGGGACCTGGTAGATTTGGGGGGGGGGCACTGGGGGAGCACCCCCACGATTTGGGGGGGAAGGTCTGTGGAACACCCTAAAAACGGGGGGGGAAGGTCTGAGGGGCACCCTAAGAATTTTGGGGGGGGGGGGGAGCGCCTGGAGGGCTGTGTGTGACACCTGGGGGGCGGTCAGGATTTTGGGGGGTCTCCACCCCAGTGCCCCCACCCACCCCACCCCCCCAGGCCGGTGCCCCCCGAGGTGCAGAGTGTGCGGGACCTCTCCCCGGAGCTGGTGGTGGAGGCGGCCGTGCGCTGCCTGCGGGCTGTGCGCCCGGCGTTGGGGGTCCCCCTCAGCCCCCTCCTGCCCCCCGGCATCTCTGCCCGCTTCCGACTCGCTTCCGACCTCGCCGCTGCGTGCCAGGTACTCCCAAAAAAACCCTCAAGGGACCCCAAAAAAGTCCAGTCACCCCCAAAATTAAGGATCCCAGCCCACTCCATCACTCTCTCCAAGGAGCTGGGATTTGTGGGCGACGTGGGGTACTAAACCTTGCTACCCTGCTCTTAAAAAAAAAACAAACCACCCAATTTTTAAAAAGTGACCCCCAAAATTTTGGGGTGACCCCCGATTCCCCATTCTCACCCTCAGGAGCTGGGATTTGGGGGAGATGTGGGGTACCAGACCTTCCTCTATAGCTCCGAGCACGACACTCGCCGCCTGCTCCTCTTCCTCGTAGAAAAGCTGCCACGGGACGACAGCGAGAGAGGGGCTGAACCCCCCGGTATGGATTTGAGGGAGGGTCCCTGGTATTTTTGGGGACCCCCCCCCCCCGTGGTTTTTATTGAGGGGGCTCATCCCTTCCCTGTCCTTTTTCTCTAGGGAAATCGGGGGTCTTACTACGAGCCATTGGAGCCCGCATCCAGGAGCAGCTGGGGACCCCCTGGGTGCCCCCCGTTTGCCGCACACCCCAGCTGCAGCGCCTGCAGGTGAATTTAGCAGGGGGAGACCCCCCCCAAATTGTCGGGGACCCCTGGCGGGAAGAATTACCCCATTAATTAATCGGTTTTAGGGCACTGGTCGCCTTCACCCCTTCGCTACCTGCCCGCTGGTTCTACCCCAAAGTGGGGGACCCCCAGGTAAGACCCCGGGGGGTCAATTGAGGGGGAGGTCCTTGCTTTGGGGGGTGGTCTGCTCACCCCTGCTTGTCCCCACAGAGCTGCAGGAGTATTTTGGGGGTGCTGCCCCCCCTGTGCCAGCGCAGCCCCCCGTTTCTACCAAGACCCCCCCAGCCTTGCTGGAGACCCATGCCGCCCAGCTCAGCACCCGCCATGACTGGGAGGCTGAGTGGGGGGGGCCTGGCCTGGCCTCCCGCCTGCCCCCCCAGGTGAGACCCCCCCACCCCTCTTCTTGGGGGGGGGGGGTTGCTGGGTGGGGGTCTCCAGGGGTCCCCAGAACTTGGGGTGTGGGTGGTCCTGTGGGTCCCACTCTTTTCTTAATGGGGGGGGGTCTGTGGGTGTGACCCCCATTCTCTGAGTCCTGGGGGGGTGAGGGGGGGAGGTGTGTGTTATGGGGCTGTTTTGGGGGGGTGGTCTCTGTGGGTCTGATCCCCCCCCCCTTTTCTCATTCCAGGAATATTTGGGGCGGAAGCGACTCCGTGCTCGGCTCCGGGCCCTGGAGCCCCTGCGCCAGGTCTGCCCCCCCCACCTCCAGGGACCCCCCCTGGACCCTGCTTGGCTCCAAGAGGCTTTTGGGGCTGGGGGGGCCGGGGGGGCCCTGCCTAAGGGGTCCCGCTTCACCCGTGCCCAGCACCTGACCCACAAGCAGGTGGGGGGCAGGGAGGGCTGGGGATGTTTTGGGGGGCCTGCTGGAGGGCTGGGGGGTATTTTGGGGGGAGCTGCAGAGCTTCTGAAGGGCTGGAGGGTATTTTGGGGGGGCGGCTGGGGGGTGTTTTGGGGGGGCTGCAGAGCTTCTGAAGGGCTGAGGGGTATTTTGGGGGGGCTGCTGGGGGGCTGGGAGTATTTTGGGGGGCCTGCTGGAGGGCTGGGGGTGTTTTTGCGGGGCTGCAGAGCTTCTGAAGTGCTGAGGGGTATTTTGGGGGGGCTGCTGGAGGGCTGGGGGCATTTTGGGGGGGCTGGGGGGGCTGACCTGCTGCGGGGGTCTCATCCCACAGGACCCCCAGATTGTGCTGCAGCAGATCCAGGTGGCTGCCGAGACCCTGCACCCCTCAAAGAGCTCTGAGGAAGTAAGCGGATGGGCCGGGGGGAGGGGGCGTGTGTTGTTCACTCTGAACCCTACTGATGGCTGCTGGTGCACGCCGAACCCCAGCAACAGCTCTGCCGGGTAGGTGTTCACTCTGGAGCCTACTGATGGCGCCACTTTGAAGGGGTTTCTCGCTCCCCAGGGTGCAGGGGCACACCAGGCCAGCGAGGAGGTGGCCCTGGAGGAGACCCTGGCCCGGCTAGAGACTGAAATCGAGGGCTGCCGCAGGGAGATGCGGGACGCCCAGCTCAGCCTCACCCAGGTGGGTGCCGCGGGGCGGGGGGGGGGGGGGGGTTAAGGGGGTGGGGGTGGGGTGTTTTGGGGTGCCCTGACAGTGCTGCATCCCCCCCGCAGGTGGAGGCGGAGGTGCAGCAGGGCCGGCTGGCGCTGGGGGGCCGGGAGGATGCCCTCAGGCTGAAGGCGCAGGCGATTGAACTGCTCCCAGACGCCCAGAACAACATGGCCAAGCTCCAGGTGAGGATTTTGGGGTGTCCCCTGGAGGGAGGGGGGCTCGGTGGCTGTCGGGGAGGGGGGCTGTGAGTCTGTTTGGGACCACAGCAGGCACGGGGAGGGCGTTTGGGGGGCTGTTTTGGGTATACAGGTGCCTTAGTGGCAGAGGAAGGGGAGAAGTTTGGGGTGGGGGAAGCATTTTGGGGTGGGGGGGACATTTCGGGGGTGCCCTGACCCTGCTTCCCAGCTGGTGGTGGAGGCGAGCAGCCGCCGCATCGTCAGCCTGGTGGGGCAGTGGGAGCGGCACCGGGGACCCCTCCTTGACGAGTACCGGCATCTCCGAGCCCTGCATGACTCTGCTCAGGTAAAGTGGAGGGACCCTAGGGTCTGCCCCCCCACTTTTTGGGGGTCCCTAGGTCTCTCCCTGGTAGCTTCTGCAGGTCCCTGGGGGCCTCTGGGGGTCCCTTCCCAGTGGGTTTGGGGTGCCCAGGTCCCCCCCAAGTGGGTTTGGGAGTCCCTGGGGTCCCTTAGCAGTAGTTTGGGGGTCCCCCGGTCTCTCCCCAATAGGTTCTGGGGGTCCCTGGGAGCTCTGGGATCCTCTTCCCAATGACTCTGGGGTGCCCAGATCCCCCCCAAAGTGGGTTTTGGGGTCCCTGAGGGCTCTGTAGTCCCTTCCCCAGGGCTTTGGAACTCTGGGGTCCCTTCCCGATGGTTTTGGGGTACTGGGAGTCCGTTCTCGGGGGTTTTGGGGTCTCGGTGGTAACCCCCGGTGGGTTTGGGGGGTCCCTGACACACACCCCCCTTTTTTTTTTACCCCTCCTACCCCAGCTGGAGTCGTCGCGGCGGCTGTCGGAGATCCGAGCCCTGCACGAGCGCAGCCGCTTGGCCGCCGCCGAAGCCCGGCGCAAGGAAGAGCTGTACAAGCAACTAGTGAGCACCCATGGGTGGGGAGGGTGATTTGGGGGGGGGGGGGGATGTCTCGGGGCAGGGGGGGCCCTCGCTTTCACGCACCCTCCCCGTGACCACCAGCGCTCCCCGGATGCAGGTGGCAGAGCTGGAGGCGCTGCCCCGGGACATCTCGCGTGCCGTCTACACCCAGCGCATCCTGGAGATCGTGGGCAACATCCGCAAGCAGAAGGAGGAGATCGGCAAGGTCGGGGGTGGGGAGGAGATTGGGGGGGGGGCTCTGGGGGTATTGGGGGGGATGGAATTTTTTTGGGGGGGCCCTAATCCTTGGTGGGGGGCGGTAGGGACTTTTGGGGTCCCTAGGGCAGCCTGGAGGAGTTCGGGGGTGGGGGGTATCTTCGGGGTATTAGGTCCCATTTGAAGTCTGGGGGGGGGGGAGGGGTTTTGGGGTGTCCCTGCCCCCCGCCAGACCTGAGATCCCTGTGGATCTCTCCCCAGATCCTGGTGGACACACGGGCGCTGCAGAAGGAGATCAACTCCTTGGTGGGGAAGCTGGAGAGGACCTTCAGCGTCACCGATGAGCTGCTTTTTAAGGTGGGGGGGGGGGGAGATCAGGGTGGGATTTTGGGGGGGTCCTGGGGCTAGGTGCTCAGGGGGACCCTCTATGGGATGACCCCAAAGGGAGGTGGGCATTGGGAGCCCCCCAAATTGTCCCGTGTCCCCCCCCCCCAGGATGCCAAGCGGGACGAGGTGGTGAGGAAAGCCTACAAGTACCTGGCGGCTCTACACGAGGTAACGGGGCGGGGGGGGTCTGGAATTTTTTTTGGGGGGGGGGGGGGAGGTGGAACTGGGGGGGAGTGGGGTTGGCAACAGAGGGTTTTGGGGTGGTCCCAACCCCTCCCCCCCCCCAAATGCTTTTTCTGTCACCCAGAACTGTGCCCAGCTGATCCGGACCATTGAGGACACGGGGACCATCCAGAGGGAGATCCGGGATCTGGAGGAGCAGGTAGGGATGGGGGGGGGGGGCGGGGCAGCAATTTGGGGTGCCTCTGGGGGACCCCCACATCTACTGGGGAATCAAACCGCTCTTGTCTCCCTGATCTCTTTGTACCCCTCCCCAATTCTTTGCCATCCCCCCAACTCTTTGCCCCCCCCATTCTGTGCCCTCCGCCATTTCCCCCCCCCCATTTTAACACCCCCCCCCCCCATTACCCCCAGATCGAGGGGGAGATGAGCGCGAAGCCCCCCACCAACCTCGACCGCATCCTCAGTGACTGCCGGGCGCTGCGGGAGGAGAACGCGCTGCTGGTGGCACGAGCCCGCCACGCCTGAACCCCCAAACCTGGGGGGGGTGTGGGGTCCCCCAAAATCCATCCCCCCCCCGGGGGGAGGCTCTGGCCCTCCCTCATGCACACGGGGGGGGCCCCCCCAAAACGCACCCGTGGTGGAGGATGAAGCAGTTCCTTTATGGTGACAATAAAGTCCCGGCACAGCGGTTTTGGGGAGTTGTGTTCCTCGGGGGGGGGGGGGGGGGGGGATGTAGGGGGACCCCCAGTCTCTTCCCCATTGTGGTTTTAGAGGACACACCACCCCCCTTCAGCTCCGGGGGGGCATAAAGTACTTCAGGTCGCAGTCCCTGGGGGGGAAGCAGGGGGGGTTTAGAGGGGAGCCCTGTATTTATCAGGGATGGGGTTGGTTTTTTATTTGGGGGGGGGGGGGGATTAAGGCCCATTTCCGCCCCCCCCCCCATGGTTTTGGGGTCTCTGGGGAGGGTCTTGGGGTGTGAGGGGGGATTTTTGGGGGTACCTGGGGTAGCGCTGTCCCCGTTTGCGCCTGAATTCAGCCTCATCCACTGTCCAGACGGCCCCGCGCACGTTTTCCACTCGCACGAAGCACTTGTGCAGGCTCAGGTTGTGGCGCACGGCGTTCTGCAGCGAGGGGGGGCACCCCAGGAAATTGGGGGGCTGCCCAGGAAATTGGGGGGCTGCCCCCCCTCAAATCCCCTGAGGAATTTTTTGGAGGAGGGCATCTGGTGCATGTTTAGGGGTTTTTGAGGGGGTTTGGGGGCTGTCTGAGCTGTTGCAAGGGGGGTGGTGATGGTTGGAGAGGTGCTGGGAGAATTTAGGCCCCCCCCCCCCCCCCCCCCCCCCGTTTTTTTTCATGGGGGGTCCCCGGGGACCAATTGGGGGGTCCCACCTTCCGAATGGCAACATTTTGGGGGTGGGAGGAAACAAGGTTTGGGGTTTCCCTTTCCCAGCGATGGTGGGGGGCAGTGCTGGGGGGGAGTGCTCAGAGTGCCCCCCACCCAGGAAGTGGGAGTGCTGGAGGGGAGATCTGGGGGTACGGGGGGGGGGGTCCCCACCTTCCACGTAGCGGTGTTATGGCGGAAGTACCCAAACATGCGGCTGAACCAGTGGTAGATCTCGCCCAGGGTGCGCTGGCGCTGGGGGGACTCCAGGATGGCCTGGGGACACGGACACACACATTTGGGGGGGGGGGGGGGGCACAGCAGGGTTGGGGGGTGTGGGGACATTTGGGGGGGGGCATGAGAGAGTTGGGGACATTTTGGGGGGAGGAGGCAATCCCTATAGGGACCAGCCATAGCAACAGGGGACCTGCAGGGGTGTGTGTGAAGGATTTGGGGGGGCTGTAAGGGATTGGGGGGGGGTTATAAGGAATCAGCGGGTTGGTATTGGGGGGGGGGATGCAGGGGCCAAGGGCGCGGGGTGGGGGTTGGGGGGGCAGCATCACTCACCCAGCGAATGAGCATGGCGTAGGTGTAGGGGGGCCGGGCAGTGCTGAGCCGGTAGTACTCCAGTGCTGGGGGGGGAAGCAGGGGGTGTTAGTGGGGTCCCAGGCATGCAGCCCCCACCCCATTATTTAGGGGTGTCATTCCCTCCCACCCCCCAAAACCTGGGGCTCACCTGGGCAGAGCCCCCCATGATCCCAACTGTGCCCCTGGGGGGGCAGCAGGGTCTCGGGTTCCCCCTCCACCTCTGGGGGGGCCTGGTGGTTCCAAATTGAGGGGGGCCCAGCATGGCCCTTCCCGGGGGGGGCCTGAGGGTGGCGAGTGGACAGTGGTGAGGGGCTGCCAGCGCCCTTGGGGGTCCCAGCCCCAGTTTTGGGGTGTCCCCCCTGCCCTTACCATTGTGGGGGGGCACCTCGGGATGAGCTGTGCCTGCAACAGCCCCAGGCGGTGCCGCTCACGGGCCAACTGCAGGGGGACACAGTTTTGAGGGGCATGGAGGGGGGGGGGGGGAGGGGCGGGGGGGGGGGGCTTGGCGTGGAGGTACACGGGGTGGGGGGGGAGGGGCTGGAGGGGTGATGTGCTTGGGGGAGGACGGAGGGGTGGGGGGTACAGGCAGGGCACAGGTTTGGGGGAGCACAGGTTTTGGGAGGGACAGATTTGGGAAGGGTCATGGTTTTAGGGGGGAGGTCACAGGGCGGTTTTTTTTGGGGGGGGGGCGGTTAGGAGGAGCCTCCTCACCTGCTGCTCCAGCTCCTGGATCCTCTCCAGCTGCCGCAGGCACTGTGCCACCTCCCCCAGGTCACAGCGGGGTCCCCTGGGGGGGGGGGCACATATTTTTTTTGGGGGGTGGGGGCGGTGAGGATCTAGGCGCCTGGGACCCCCACACACACCCCAAAAAAGGGACCCAGGTATCTGGGCCCTTCACTCACCTGGGGGGCTGAGCGGCATTTGGGGGCGGCTGGGGGGGGTCGCTGCCGGCAGGGGCAGGTGAGGAGGCTCGGTCACGGCCGGGGGGATCTTTGGAGCTCCACTCAAAACCAGGGAGACCTGGAAGAAATTTTTTTTTTTTTTTTTTGGGGGGGGGGGGGCATAAAAAAAAGGGGGCAGACCCCCACAAAGGAGGGGGTGCAGGTTGGGGGGAGGGCTTACCATGTGCTGGGGGGAGCCGTGTCCGCATCACCAGCACCCCGGGGTGCTGGATGTGCAGGAGGGGGGGGCACGACCCCCCCTCAGGCGGCACCTATATATTTTTTTTGGGGGGGGGGGCGGGAAGGAGAGGTGAACCCCCACATCCTGACGCACCCCTCCCCACCCTTACAGGGGACCCAGGTGTCTGGGCTGTGCCCCCCCCCCACACCTGTGTGCGCCGAGGGACCCCCCCATCTCCGCGGGTCAGCACCGTGGGGCGATCCTGGGGGCTGCGGGGGGGGCGGCGCTGCCTGGGGAGGGGGGGAAGTGTGAGACACCTCCCCCACCGCAAGTGTGCGAGAGGCCTGGGCGCGTGTGCGAGCCGCCTCGCACGAGGGCCCTGCGTCACGGCAAGTCCCGACACGTGTGCGGGGGGGGACGGGACGGGACACCCCCTCCAGAGCTGTGGCACCCCTGGTTACGTGTGTCCCCCCTCTCCCAGTACCTCCCAGTACAGACTGGGCCCACTCCCATCCTCCACTGGCAAACCCCCACGTCACATCTGCAGTCACCCTGTGGAGCTCCCAGTCCATCCCAGTGCCCCCCAGTCCTTCGCAGTAACCCCTCTCAGTCCTTTCCAGTTTCCCCCAGCCCTTTCTGGCATCCCCCAGCAAGTCACAGTCCCTTCCAGTCCCTTCCAGCAGTCCCCAGTCCCTCCCAGTAGGCTGCAATCCCTCCCAGTCCTTTCCAGTGCCACCCAGTCCATCCCAGTACACCCCAGCACCCTCCCAGACCCCGCCAGCCTCCCCATTTTCCCCACCCAACACTCTTCCAGCCCCTCCTGGCACATGGCACTCCCCAGTCCATCCCAGTGCCTCCCAGTACCCCCAGTCTCACTCCCCAGTCCCCTCCAGTCCCACCCAGTCACTCCAGAACCTTCCCAGTCCCACCCAGCATCACTCCAGTGCCCCCCAAGTCCCATCCAGCACCACGCCGCTGCCCTGTAGTGTGTTCCCAGTGCCTCCCAGTGCCTCCCAGTGCCCCCAGCTCACGGGTCCCGGGCGCCCGCCATGGCTCTGGGCGACACTTGGGTGCCTCCACCCCTGATTTATAGACGGGAAACCACAGCTCTGAGTCACGGCGGGGGCGGGGGGCCGGGGATGGGCCCCCCCAGACCCAAAAGGGCACCCCAAAAATGGCCGGGGTAGCAAGGGCCCCAAGAGGACAGGGTACAGGCACCCCCAAAATGCTAAGAAATGCCCCAAAACATCTGGGAACAGACACCCTGAAACAGCCACGATGAGATGCTTCAAAATGCAGAGAAATGCCCCAAAATGGCCGGGTAGACACATCCCTAACTGATCAGGCAAAGACACCCTAAAATGCAGAAAAATGCCCCCAAAAGACCAGGCAGAACCCCCCCAGAATTGGACAGAGACACCCTGAAATGCAGAGAAATGCCCCAAGATACTTCAAAACAACTAAAGGGAAACACCCTGAAACCTGTAGAAATGACCCAAAACGGCCAGAGACACCACAAATCGGTCGGGCACAAACACCCCAAAATGAGGAGAAATGCCCCCAAAAAACTGGCCACAGGCACCGTAAAATGGCCACAAAGAAACACCCCAAGATAACCAGGGAGGAAACACCCTAAAACCTGCAGAAATGCCCCTCAACAGCTGGATGAAAACACCCCAAATCAGCCACGCAGAGATTCCCCAAAATGCACGGAAATGCCGCGAAGACTCAAGAAAGACACCTCAAAACTGCGGGACAGAAACAGCGCAAAATGCCAAAAAATGCCCTAAAATGGCAGGATAGAAACACCTCAAAAATACGGATCAATGCCCCAAAACGGCTGGGCAGAAACAGCTCAAATCAGCCAGGCTGAGATGCCCGAAAATGGGGAGAAATGCCCCAAAATAAATGGGCACAGACACCCTAAAATGGCCGGATAGAGACACCCCAAAATGCAACAAAATGCCCCCAAAACTGCCAGGCAGAGAAAACCCCAAAGCCGCCAGGCTGAAACACCCCAAAACCAGGAGAAATGCCCCCAAAGTGACACCCTGAGGCAGCCGGATGGTGCCCCCCCAAAACAGGGCTGCCGCCCCCATTCCCGCACCAGAAAACACTCCAAAACGCCCCAAAAAGCCACTTTGCAATGTCTCAAAATGGACCCAAATTCCTCCTGCACCCCCAAATCCCTAAAAATTGCTCCGAAAGGGCAAAAGGCCTCAATAAAGCCCCCCCCTCCCCCGCAGCCTTATAATTTGGGGGGTGGGGAAGGTGGGGGGGGTGTTGTTTTCCAGCTGCAGGCCCCACTTTTTGCCCTTTTTGCGAAGAAACCGCACACCCGAAACCCGCTGATTTAATGTTATTTTTTTTTGATGCTTTCAGACCCCGAACTCCCCCCACTTTAACCCAAACCTGCTCCTGGTTTCAGCGCCCTGAGACCCCTCCCTGGTTTCAGGGTGGGGGGGTGTTTGGGGGTGTTTTTTTCACCCCCTGGGACTTCCCCAGCCTGAAGCGACTTGAAACTCGCCCCAAGACAGCAGGAAATGAGGGGGGGGGGGCACACGAGAGGGGACCCGGGCGTCTGGGCCTGCTCCCCGCCCCCCCCCCCCCCAAATACCACCCCCCCAGGGACCCCCCAACCCCATCCCTGTGGCAGCCACGTGCTGCAGCGTGAGGGCGTATGTGGGCCCCTCATGCGAAGGCTGTTGCACGTCGACCACCCCCCCTCCTTGTGCAAGCGAGTGTTAGGGTGCAGCCCCCCCCCCTCCAAACTGCCCCCCCCCCTCAGCCCCGCTCACCAGCAGCACCCCGCTCGCCTGCCCGCCCTGCCTGAGGCACCCCGCTTTTTATGGTGTACCCCTCCACCCTGTGATGTCAGAGAACACTCCCCCTCCTGAGGGGGGGGGGGTCCTGGGGGGCCCCCCCAAATCCTCCACATACACACCCCGCTTCCGCCCCCTCCCCATAGGGTTTTGGGGGGGCAGCAGCATCACCCCAAACTTTCACTAGTCCTGCAGGTTCCTTTTGCGGGGGGTGTGGAAGGGCACAAAGGGACTCGGGCATCCGGGGGACCCCGCTTTTCCCCCAGTGCCCCCCCCCCCCCCCCAAGGGCTGCAACCACCTGGGGGACCCCATTTTTCCCCCACAGCCCCTGGGGACCCGCGACTACAGTGTTGCCCCCCAGAGCCAAAGACCCCCACCCGGGGCGGGGGGGAGGGCACCAGCCTCCAGGACCACACAGCCTCCCCAGACACCCCTTGGGGGGACCCAGGCGCCCTGGCGGGGGGGGGGGGGCACGCTCCCCTCCTCGCCCCCGCGGCTGGACCCCAGGCCCCGCCCCCTCGGCGCTGGCCCCGCCCCCGCCCCAGGCCCCGCCCCCGCGCAGCGCCTCCCGGCCCCACCCCCTCCCGCCATGGCCCGGGCACCCGCCTCCGCCCCGGCGCCCCCCCCGCCCGCTCCTTGGCCGGACTCCCGGCATGCCCCGCGCCGGGGGGGTCCTTCCCAGACTACCCCACGGCCCGGGACCCCCCCCCCCCTCCCCACATGCCCCCCCCGGTGGCGGTTCCCCCCCCCCGCCGGACGCCTGGCTCTCGGTCCTGCCCCTCCCGGACGCCTGGGAGCCCCTGGGGGACCCCGACACCCCCGCGTCGCCCCCCCCGGGGGGCCCTGACACCCCCGCGGCCCCAGCCCCGGGGGGGGGGTCCCGGAGGGTCCTTTTCGCCGACGCTTTGGGGCTCCCCCTCACCCGCCTGCGGCAATACAGGCCCTGGGACCCCCGGGGGCGGGGGGGAGTCCCGGGGGGGGGAAGCGGGGGTTTTGGGGGGCCCTGCCAGGGTGGGGAGGAGGGCGAGGGGGGGGAGCAGCCCCCCGTGAGCTGGATGAGGCCTGGGAAGGGCAGGTAAGAGATGGGGGGCGGGGGGGAAGGCCCAAATAATGGGGTCACCCCCCCCCTCCCTGCATGTGCCCCCCAAAATTGGGAGGGGGGGACCATGGGGCATGCCTGGGTTCCCCCACCCGGTCCCCCGAATGTGGGTCACCCTCTGATGGGGGTGCAGACCCAAACTGGGGGGGGGGGCCCTCTCCAGTGACACCCCTCCCTCCATGTGTTGTGTCCATCCCCCCCCCCAAAAGGCTGCAGGAGGCGGAGGACGTGCAGCCCCTACCCCCTGACTGCAGCGTGGGTAAGTATCTTGCCCTCCCCCTCAATTTTAGGGGTACACCCCCCAAATTTTGGGGGTACCCTACCTCATCCCCCTTTTCCTTCCCACAGAGCCTGACCCTTCCCCAACGCCCCCTGCAGATGTGGAGCAGCCCCCGGCACAGGTGAGGACACCCCCCACCCCCCAAATTGGGGTGCCTCCCCCCTCATGGAAGGAGGTACCCCAAAATCCTGCCCCCCCCTCCCCCCCAGGGCTCCGAGGAGGAGGCTGTGGCGCGGGAGCTGGAGCAGCTCTACCTCTCCCACCTCCGCCGGCTGCGGGGGGAGCCTGACGACAACGGGGCCCCTCCCCCCAGAAACGGGGGTCTCCCTTTCCCCGAACGAGCCCCCAACACCTCGTTAGCTAATGAGATGGCACTGCGTTACGAGGCGGGGGTGGGTCGCCACAGCCCCCCGGTTTTATTAGGGGGGGGAGGGCCAGTGGAGGGGGCATTGGTGGTGCCGGCAAGGCCCCCCCGGGGAAGGGGTTTGGGGGGGGCCCTGAGGGGCTGTGGGGTGGTGTTGGCCTTGGCCGTGCTGGTACCAGTGGCTTGGGGGGATGGGGGGGGGGCCCACCGCTGCCCTGGCCTTGGGGCTCTACCTGGCATTGGCCTGGCTGACATGAGGGGACCCCCCCTCAGATTTTCACCCCTGAAGGCATGGGACACCCCTAAATCGGTCAAGGGGGGGGGGGGGAGCTGAGTTGCAGCATGGGCCTATTGAACTGCACCCCCAAATTGCCCCCCCCCCGGCCCCGGGTGGGTGTGTTGGCCATTTTGTGGGACACCCCACCAATTTCTGTGCACACACCCCTCCTCACAGGTTTTGGGGTGCCCCTCTGTACATACAGCCATAGAAAGATGGTCTCCCCGAGTCCTTGTGGGGGTGATTGTGCTGGGGGGGGGGGGGGGGGGGGCGAGGGAAGTGGGTTGGCTGTCCCTGTTTTGGGGTGGGGGAGCTGCTTTCCCTCCCTGCTGCTCTCTTGCAGCTGTTTCCTGCCCCTGGGGAAGGTCCCCAGCAAAGGTCACAGGCCCTGTGGGTGACAAACAGCCACCCCCACCCCAGGAGATGGGGGGGCCACTGGTTTCCCGCTAAGGGGTGGGAGGGGGGGCCCCCCCTTGGAGTTGTGTCATGGCCTCTGCGTTGTGACTGAGGGGGTCTGCATCCCCTGGGAAGCAGCTGGGAGGGTCCTCAGCCTGCTGGAGGTGGTCAGGAAGGGATATGTATCCACTGGGAAGCGGGGGTGGGGTGGGGGGGTGGTGTCCTCAGCCCATAGAAGGAAGCCAGGGAGTCTTCAGCCTGCAGTGAGGCGGCTGTGGGGGTCCACAGGCCCTAGAAGGCAGCTGGAGGGGTCCCCAGCCCTCAGTGAGGGAGCTGGCGGGGCTCACAGGCCCTAGAAGGCAGCTGGAGGGGTCCCCAGCCCTCAGTGAGGCGGCTGTGGGGGTCCACAGGCCCTAGAAGGCAGCTGGAGGGGGTCCCCAGCCCTCAGTGAGGCGGCTGTGGGGGTCCACAGGCCCTAGAAGGCAGCTGGAGGGGGTCCCCAGCCCTCAGTGAGGCGGCTGTGGGGGTCCACAGGCCCTAGAAGGCAGCTGGAGGGGGTCCCCAGCCCTCAGTGAGGCGGCTGTGGGGGTCCACAGGCCCTAGAAGGCAGCTGGAGGGGGTCCCCAGCCCTCAGTGAGGCGGCTGTGGGGGTCCACAGGCCCTAGAAGGCAGCTGGAGGGGGTCCCCAGCCCTCAGTGAGGGAGCTGCAAGAGGTCACTCACCCTCCTGGGCATAGCCGGGGGGGGGGGCGGCCCTCAGCCCATGAACACCGCCAAAAGGGGTTTCCCAGGCCCTGCGATGGTTGAACTCACTGTGATGGTGGTCTGGCCCCTTGGGTGCCATCTGGGGGGGGGGGGGGGGGGGGGTCCCGGCCCCCCCGGGACAGGCCCAGTGCGGGGGATGCAGCAGCGACACCTCCATCGCCTCAGAGGGAGGGAGGACTGCGGGCGCCGGGGCGGGGCTTCGCGCCTCGCGCGTCACCGCGGGCTGCACGTGCGCGCCGCGCGCTCTAGCTCCGCTCCCCCCTCCCCTCCCCTCCCCTCCAACTCCGACCTGCGTTTTCCCGCCAAAACGGGTCGTACCCATTGGCTCCGCCGTTCTCGCGCCGCCCGCCCACGTGACGAGCGGTCGCCACGACAACAGCCGTGGGGGACGGGGCGGGCGGGGCCCAGTGACGCGTTCGGTGGGCGGGGCCAGGCGGCGGCGGCGGCAGCGCGCGCTTTTCGGCTATTGCGGCCTAAACGGGGACCCTCCCCCCCCACCCCTCCCTGTCCCCCTCCCCGAGCCGCCCCGCTATGAACGGGGCCGGGCCGGAACGGTTCCCCCCGGTTAAACTCCGCCGTCTGCATGTAACCAGCGGGACGGACCCGACCGCTGCCGTCGCCCTGCGGGAGATGTCACCCCCCGCCGTAGGTCGCGGTAAGGGCAGCGCTGCGCATGCGCGGAACGCTGGGGCCGGGCATGCGCACAGCGGCGGGGGGCGCGCGGGCACTGGTGGGGGCGGGGGCGCCGCCGCTTCTCTCAGGAGGGGCTTGGAGACCCCCGTGGGGCCCAAAGGTGGCCTGGAGACCGCCGCTACCTGCTGCCTAGAGCAGGGGAGAAGGAGTAAGGGGGGCCTGGAGACCCCCAGTGAGGTCACGGGGGACCTGGAGACCACCGTGAGGCCCAAGGGAAGCCTGGAGACCGCCATCACCCACTGCTTGGAGCAGGGGAGGAAGAGTAAAGGGGGCCTAGAGACCCCCAGCGAGGTCACAGGGAGCTTGGAGACCACCATGGGGCCCAAGGGAAGCCTGGAGACCGCCGTCACCTGCTGCTTGGAGCAGGGGAGAAGGAGCAGTGGGGGTCTGGAGACCACCAGCGGGGTCACAGGGAGCCTGGGGACTGATGCTTCCCTCAGCAGGAGCCTGAAGACCATTAGCAGGTGCAAGCGGGGCCTGAAGACCACTATCGGGGCCAAGGGGAGCCCGGAGCCTCCTGTTACCCACTGCTTGGATCAGGGGAGAAGCGGGAAGGGGGGCCTGGAGACCACCGCTGAGCCTGAGGGGAGCCTGGAGACCACTGCCACCATCTCCTCGGAGCAAAGCCAAGGTGGGAGAAGGGTCTCAGAGCCCAAGGGAGGTCCGGCCCCCAGCATGCGGCAGAAGAACCACAGCCTGGAGGACTGCTCGGTGATTTCTCTCAACGAGGACGAAGAGGAAGAGGAGGAGGTGGAAGGCCCCAGGCAGTACCTGGTGGCCCTGGAGGCTGTACAGCTGGAGCTAGAGGCTGTGGAGGAGGAGGCAGCTCATGCTTTCCGCCACCTCCACACCAAATTCTGGCTCCGCCGGCAGCCCCACCTGCAACGCCGCAACTGCCTCATCCAGCACATCCCCGGCTTCTGGGTCACTGCTGTATCCTTTCAAGGGGTTGGGGTTGGGTTGGAATTTGGGGGGGGGGGAGGGAAGTGGCGAACCACTGAACTCCACAATCCAGTTTTCCTTGACCCCCCCTATCTTCCCCAGTTCCTGAACCACCCCCAGCTCTCGGCCATGATCAGCGACCGTGATGAGGATGTGCTGAGCTACATGACGAGTTTAGAGGTGCCTGGGTGCCCCTGGGGGGATGTTGCAGGGAGGTATGGGGGCACACACCACAGCCCCTACAAAAGGAAGGAGGGTGACATAGGCTTGGGTCCTGCAGGTGGAGGAGTTTGGCGACGCCCAACCTGGGTGCAGGATCAAATTCTTCTTCAGCATCAACCCCTACTTCCAGAACGACGTCGTGGCCAAGGAATTTGTCCATGACCCCTCCGGTGGGTGATGAGGGGTTGGGGCGGAGGGGAGCACCCCCATTTCCTACAGCCCAGGGAGGGATTTTGGGGGATCTGGAGTGACCCCCTTTCCCTCTCCCCAGGCCACTTGGTATCCCGTTCGACCCCCATCCGATGGTGGCAGGGGCAGGACCCCTGTTCTTGCCCCCACAAAGGTCCCCCAGCTCCCCGCAGCTTCTTTGCTTGGTTTGGGGATCACAGCTTCCCCGCAAGGGACCACATCGCTGATGTAAGTCCCAGTGCTCCCAGCATCCCCTTTCTCAGTGTTTCCAGTATCCCTCTTAGTCCCAGGAGCCTCCTGACCCACCCCCAATCTCTCCCTCAGATCATCAAAGAAGAACTGTGGCCAAACCCACTGCAGTTCTACCTGCTGGGCGAGGGAGCTGAAGGGACCCCTGAAAGGTCAGCTGTGACGTGGGGCTGGGGGGAGGTAGCTGGGGGGTACCCCAAGGTTTTGGGGATACTGGAAAGGAACCCCAAAGCTTTGCTCCCATCCTGTTAACACCCCCACCCACAGGGAGAGTGGGGAGGACTGCGTGGTGATCGTGGACGATGACGATGAGGATGTACAGGAGATCCCTGATGATGGGGATGGTAAGCAATCCCCCCCCTTGGAGTGCTCCTGTACCCCTCACCTGAGGAAATGGGGGGTCTAGAAGCACCCCCAATTCCCCCAGACCCCCCTAAAGTCCTCCTGGAGGAGGCAGGGGGGCTGACTTTTTGTATGTGTCTGTGTCCAGGCAGCGGTGTGGAAGAGATCCTGACTGAGGAGCCTCCCAGTCCCCCAGACGGACGGACAGACACTGATGGGGACAGAGATTAATAGGCAGGGGGGTTGGGGGTGCTACACCATCCTTCCCCAGAAGGCATTGTGGGTAACGAGGGGCTGGGGGGGCCCTAACACAGCTGAGGGTGTCTGTTGGCCTTGAACCCCCCTGAGGCCCCCCCCCATGAACACCCCAGGGGGGGTCCCCAATCTCCCCCCCTCCTTCCCCCAAAATCACCGCCTCCTCTATACAGGAAGAGAAATACAATTAATTTAGGAGTGGTTTTGTACATTTTGGGCCAAGAACTTGTAAAATTGTCTTTTTATATCTGAAAATATAAGGATTTAATGTGCTACACAGACATTCCTCTGAACCCCCAAATTCCCTGCCTTAGTGAATGATGATGTCAAGAGGGGGGTTTGGGGTGATTTTACTTCGTTAGGTCATTGCCCGCCCCCCCCCCCCCCTTCCCCTGCCATCAGTTTTGTAGTAAGGGGCCTCCTGGCTTTGGGGGTCCCCCACGAGTTCCTCGTTGTGCGGAGGCTGGATGCCGAGGATGGGGAAGGCCCCCACGAGCTGTTCCCGGGCGTCCCCAGCGAAGCAGTTGCGCAGGAAAGCAGGGAGCCCCCTGCCCAGGGGCACCCGCACCAGCCCCTGCACCTGTGGGGGGGATTCCCCAAAGTGCCAGGGACACCCCAGTGCCGCGCCACCCCCCCCCCCCCCCCCCCAGTGCTGTCAATCCCTCCCAGCCCCACACAGAGGGGGAATGGGGTCCGGATCATGCCCCCCGCCCAGGTATCTTTGTCCCCCAGTGCCTGCCCCCTACCTCAGACCCCCCAAGACTCCCACATCCCCCCCCCCAGTGCTGTCACTCCCTCCCAGCCCCACACGGAGGGGAAATGGGGTCCGGATCATGCCCCCCCGCCCAGGTGACCGTGTCCCCCCGCCTCCGGTGCCGGGCTCCCCCCTCAGACTCCCCCAGTATACTGCTGGGGTGCCCCAGCCCCTCCCGCCGGTAGTTTCCCCCCCTCTCAGCCCGCCACCCCCCCCTCCGGTGCCGGGATGCCCCCTCCGACCCCCCCCCGGACGTCACAGTTCTCCAGGTGCCCGCTGCCCCCCTGATACGACCCTCCCCACCTCCAGGCCGTGCTCCGGTGACCGCGGGCCACCCCTCTCGATGGCCACCAGCTGCTCCAATGGTAACCGCCGGATGTAGAAATGCGTCACGAGCCCAACGTCACTTCCGCTTCCGCCACCCGCCGCCGGCCAGGCCCTAGCGCCGCAGTGATGGCCGGGTCCCAAACGCAGTTCGGCCGCCGCCGGGCCCAGCTCTTCCAGCAGCTCCCGGTGCAGCCCAGCCTCCAGCGACTCCTCGCCGGGCTCCACCAGTCCTCCCGGGAAGCCAAACCGGCCGTCGAACCGCAGCTGCATCTACCGGAGCGGTGGCGGAATCAGCGGCGGGAAGGAGCCGCGAGGCCCTCCCTGTTCCCCCGGACGTACCAGCACCGCGTATCCCGGCGGAGGAGAGCCGGCGGGCAGCGGGGCGTACAGCAGGACGTGGCAGGCGTGCCGCCAGCCCGGTTCCCCTGCTCGGTTCCCGGCCGCATTCCGGTGGAGGCCCAGCGCCTCCGCCCGGCTCAGCGCCGCCGGCGACTCCCGGCTCTCCCACATGGCGGCGCCGCAACTGCGCGTCTCCGCCAATCAGCGCACGGGTAGCCCCAAAGACCGCGGCGCCTCCACCAATCAGCGGATGAGGGGGCCAGAAAAAGCCCCGCCCCCAGCAAATAACACCGCTGGCAACTCTGCATTGTTTGGCCACGCCCCCTCACATCGCTCCATTCACCCCACGGCTTGGGGGGAGGGGGGGGGGGGAGAGCCGCACAGAGCGACACCCCCCACCCCCCCATTGTCCCACCCCCACACACACACAATGCCACATGCTCCCCCAAGCTGGGGGGACAGGACAGGGGGGCAGAAGAGCCACAAGCTGGACAGGGAGGGGGTTTATTGCTGCCCCCCTCCCCAGCACCAAGTTGGGGGGGGGGGCCCTGGAGTGGGGGGTCCCAGTGTTTTTTTTAGGGGGGGTGGGGTCCCTATGAAGCAGAGTCAGAGGCCTCAGAGCTGTCTTTGACATCAGTGCTCTCGGTGGTCTCGCTAACCTCGCTGAGGTCTTTGCTGTCGACTCCCCCATCTTCAGGAGCTGAGGGCACCACTGCTGGTTGAGGGGGGGCCCCCCCACTCCCACAAACCCCCTCCCCACCCCGGGGGGGCTCAGTGGGAGCTGGGGGGCGGCCACGCTCCTTCTGCTCCACCTGCTTCCGCAACTGGAAAGGGGACAGAGGGAGAATGTAAATAAATAAATAAATAAAGGTTTACAGTGGTACAGGGGGAGGCAAAAAAGACTTGCAATGACCCTGGGGGGGGGGCAGCCCCCCCAAATAAGAGCTCGGGGGAGGTCCCGCGGGTGTAGCACTACCTCATCTGCCATTTGGGTGAGGTCCCGCTTCATGGCGTAGGCATCCTCCCCGTCTGCGTAGTATTTGGGCTCCACCTCGCTTATCCTGGGCGGTGACACACCCGGGGTGTGTGTGTGTGTGTTATTTGGGGGGTACACAACAAATCAGGGGAGTGTTTTGGGAAGGGGGGGGCATGGAGAGTGGTATTTTTGGGGTGTCCCCCCAGCCTACCACCCATTTTGTCTTCTCAATGTGCAATGTGGCCATGAATCCTCCCAGAGATTTAGGACTCACACCCACAACCAGGCCCCCCAATACCCCCCCAACCCACTAGCCCCCCCCCAGTACCATCCAACGCCCCCTCCCATAACCCCCAGCTCCCCGAACACACCCCTACACCACACCCCCCCCCCAGACTCACTGGAAGTTGAGGGTGTTGGAGTAGAGGTGCAGAGCTGCCCGGTTGCTGCGGTACAAAAAATTAAAGGGGTGGGAGGGTTATTTTTGGGGGATGCCCAATTGGTTTGTGATTTGGGGGGACCCCCAGGGGGCTCTTTTTTGCGGGGGGTGGGGTGGGGGATCTCACCTCTTACGGACGTGGAGGGAGACATACTTGGCGTTGAAGTTCTCAATCATAGCCCGGGATGCCTGGTCCATCAGCTTCTGCGCCAGCCCCAGGCGCCGGTGGGATCTCTTCACTGCCTTTTTGCGGGGGATTACAGACACCGTGGGGTACCCCAAAACCCACCTGGGACACCCCAAAACTACCCAGATACCCACAGATCACCAGGATACTCCAACACCCCTAATTCCTCCCCAAAGAGGCCCCCTTGAACACCTCAAAAAGTCCTCAAGGAGTAACCCAAAAGCTCAAACCCACTCTGAGAGCCCCCTCAACCTCTTCAGAATCCACACAGACCCTTCAAAGAGCACCTAAAATTCCTCAAGTGACCCCCCCAAACCTTCTGACTCACTCCAAGACCCCCAAACCCCTCAAAAGAAGGCCTCAAACACTCTCAAGTGTCCCCCAAATCCCTTAAAACCCACCTTCAAATATACTCTCAAGAGCTCCCCAAACCCCTCAAAGAATACCCAAGGAGGTACAAAGACCCTCAAAGAGCACCCCAATACCCGCAAATCCCCTTAAAGAGCACCCTAAAGGCACAGACCCATTCAAAGAGCCCCCCAAATCCCTCAAAGAGCTCCCCAAACGCCCTTGAAAAACACCCTAAATGCTTGTATCCATAACAAAGCACCAAATTCTTCAAAGAGACCCCCAAGACTCTCAAGGAACACTCCAAAACATTTCAAGTGACCCCAAATCCCCTCAAAGTGTACCCAAAAGTCTCCAACACCGTCAAAGCGCCCCTCAAACTTTCCGACCCACTCCAAGACATCCCCCCCAACCCCTCAAAGAGCACCCCAAATGCACGGGCCCACTCTAAGAGGGCCCTCCAGACACTGAAGGAGCTCCCCAAAATTCTTCAAGTGCCCCTACATGCCACAAAGAGCACCTGAAATACTCAGACCCGCTCCAAAAGCCCCCCCCAAACCCCTCAAAGACCACCCCAAAAACCTCTCATGGTCCACCAAAACCATCTGACCCCCTTCTTCAAGAGCCCCCCCGAACATCCCAAGTGCCTTGGTCACCCCCCATAAACACCCCATTGCCTACCAGGGATGTGATGTGTCCATGAGGAACATCATCAGGGTCCTCCTCCCTGCAAGACAACCAGGGTGAGAGCTGATGGGGGGGCCCGACACCCCCAAATCCTGTCAGCAACTCCCCCCCCCCCAAAAAAAAAATCAGAGGGAAAGGGGGGGAAAGGCCCCCCCCAAACCACACTCACATCTTGGCCAGGACATAACCCACAATTTTCCCATTTTCGTCTTCAGCGATGTATGAGAGCTGTGGGGAGGGAAAGAGGGGTGATGGGGGTGATTCAGGCATGCCGGGGGGCACCCAGTATCCTGGGGTGGTGGTGGGAACAGAGGGAATGTACCTGGGGCCAGGAAAGGCCATGGTAGAAGTAATACTTCATCTGGTAGTTCTCCGGCAGGCAGAGCAGGTTGCAGTGTTGCATGTTCATCAGGTCCTCGGGCTGCCGGTGGGGCGTGTCAGGGTAGTGGTGACCCGGAACGACCCCAGGGAATGGGGTGACACACCCCGAAGCCAGCCCCGGTACTGCCCAACAGCTTCAGACCCCCCCTAACAGCGCACAGTACCCACCTCTGACCCAGCTCCCGGGGCCCGGTACCCCACTCGGAGCCCCCGTTTCCCCCGCAGGGAACCCTCCGGGGGCCGGTATCCCACTCGGAGCCCGGTACCCCACTCGGAGCCCCCGTTTCCCCCGCAGGGAACCCTCCGGGGGCCGGTATCCCCCTCCGACCCCCCAGGAGACGCCGATTCCAGCCTCCCCGAGGCCCGGCTGACCCCCTACCGAGGTCCGCAGCCCCTCCCGCGACCCCAGCCCCCCTACTCTGCACCCCGGTTCGCCCCCTCCGGGGCCGCCCACCCGCGCGTTTCGGATGTTCATGGTTGCGGCCGCCCCGCCGGCTCCGCCGCCGTCCCTCTCGCCTGTCGCGCCGCTTCCGGCGGAAAAGCTCCCGCCAGCCAATCAGCGCTGACCACGCCCACCTACTGACAGGCACCCAAGCCAATCAGTGACCGGAGTGAGGGATACGACTCCGCCCGCCCCACCCTTTGCCCTCAGTTAATCAGAGGCGAGCTCCGCGCGAGTGACAGCTACCCCGGCGAACCCACGGCTCAGCTGCCACCAACCACAGCTACGCCCCGCTGGTGGGTGGGTTTCCCTACCCAATCACGCCTTGCAGCACAGCGGAGTGACAGCGGCGCGAGCCAATAGGGAGGGAGGGGAGGCGGGGCAACGCAGACCACACAGAGGCAGCGTGGCTGAACACGCTTTATTGCGGGGGGGAGGGGGGCGCACCACGGGGAGCGGAGCAGGGACACCCCCCCACGGGTGAACGGGACGGGAGTCCCCACGCTGGGGAGTGGGGGAGTGGCCCAGGCAGGATCCCCACACCTGGGTAGGGGTTGTCCCAGCTCCCAGCGGTGCCCCTGGTCCACATTCCAAGGGCGGGGTGGGGGGGTGGGGGGTATCCCAATATCCCAGAGTAATCCCCACTCGTGGGGGTCCCCCCTCCTGGAAGGGGGTCTCCCCACTCATGGAAGGGGTCTCTCCACTCATGGAGGGGGTGTGTGTCCCACACATCCCCACACCTTTCCCATCAGAGCATCCCCCAGGGAGTGTCCATCCCTGGTGAGCAGCCCTGCGGATACCCCCGCCTCGCTCCATCACCCCGACATTATTTTGGGGTACGGGGGTGCAGGGCCCCCCCCAATTAAGGCTGCATGCGGAGGGCCCCGTCCAACCTCACCACCTCCCCGTTGACCATGGGGTTCTCAGCCAAGGCTTGGACGAGGTGGGCATACTCGGCGGGATGTCCCAACCGGGAAGGAAAAGGCACTTGTTGTCCCAAAAAATTCCGAACCTTTTCAGGTAAACCGGCCAACAGCGGGGTGGAGAATAACCCTGAGGAAGCCCAAAAAGAAAACAACAGAAAGGGGGTGAAACAGGCCACGTGCCCCCCACCACTCCCCACCCCACACATCCCCTGCGTCATTACCGGGAGCAATGGTGACCACGCGGATGCCGAGCGGCGCCAGGTCGCGGGCAATGGGGAGGGTCATGCCCACGATGCCGCCCTTGGAGGCTGAGTAGGCCGCCTGTCCCACCTGTGGGGTGGGGGGTACGTGGTTATTTTGGGGTCCCCCTCGACCCCCTCCCCGCTGCGGTTGCTGGTGGCGGTGCCCCTCACCTGCCCCTCGAAGGCAGCCACGCTGGCGGTGTTGACCACCAGCCCGCGGTGGCCATCGGCATCGGGTTTGTTCTGGCTCATCAGGCGGGCGCTGAGCCGGGTGACGTTGAAGGTCCCCACCAGGTTCACCTGGGGGAGGGAGGTTGTGGACACCCCCGTGGAAGAAACCCCCCTCCCCACCCCCGGCTTGTGCCTCGGACAACCCCTCACCCCCCTCGCCATGGTCACCCCGTTGGTCAGGGACAACCCGTAGCCACAACACCCCAGTCCCACAAACACCCCGTTGTGCAGGGACAACCCACAACCACCCTGTGACCTCCAACACCCCACCCCCAAAAACACCCCGTTGCCTGGGGACACCCCACACCCCACAACCACCCCATCGACCAGGGATTTTGAACACCTTGCACCCCCCCACCCCCCCACTAACCTGGAACACCTCACACCACCCTGTTGATTGTGGATACCCCCACGACCACCCTGCTGACCAGGGACACCCCACAACCACCACCCCCCACCTCCAGAACTCACGTTGATGACCCTCTGGAAGTCCTCCAGCTCGTGCACCTTGTCCTTCTTACTGTTGTAGGTCTTGACGGCGATACCCACGCCGGCACAGTTCACCGTCAGGTCCAGGCGGCCAAACTCCTTCTGGGCCAAGGTCAAGGCGGCCCCCACGTCCTCAGCTGAAGTCACCTAGGGGGTCAAGGTGGACCCCACATCAAGGTGGCTGTCACCACCAGGGAAAAACAGAGGAGACCCCCACCACCACCCCGGTAGACACAAACCCCACCACCCATGGGTGCTCACATCGGCGGGGGCGAAGGCGCAGCGCTCCCCCAGCTCCTTGGCCAGCTGCCCCCCCGGTGAGGTGGGCAGGTCGAGGAGAACCACCCGAGCCCCCTGTTCCACCAGCCGTTCCACCGTAGCTCGCCCCAGTCCCGAGGCACCGCCGGTCACCAGTGCCACCAGTCCCTAGGATACAAGAGAGGGGGAGGGGGGGTTAGAGGGGAGCCGGGGGGGGCCACCCTACATCCCGGTGGTGGGGGTCTCCCGGTGGTTCCCGGTACCTTCACGCTACGGATGGCCGCCATCGCCCTCCCACCAACCGGCCAATGCGAACGGGAGGCGGCACCGGGGACGGGGCGGAGCTCGGGGGGAGGGGGAGGGGAAAACACACGTGGGGTGTCCCACGGGGTTGGGGGACAGGATTGGGACCACCCCCGTCCCACAAGGGGACAACAGCTGAGTGTCCCCACCCCCGGGGGTGGGGGGGGGCACACACACGGGATTGGAACCCCCAAGGTGCCAGGCTCAGGACCCCCCAGGGATCATGACCCCTAAAGGGACAGGATCGGGCCCCCCCGAGGGGACAAAGATCAGCACCCCACCCCCTCCCCCCGTCCAAAGGGACAGGATTAGCCCCCCCCAGGGGAGGGGGGGGGGCAGCATTTGTCCCATCCTCCCTCCCAAGCCGGCACCCGGCCAGGGTATAGCATTACCCCTGACCTTCTCGGGGTGCAACCGCAGCACCCGCCTGCCCCCCCCCCCCTCCCAAAATGGAAGAGAAATCACCCAAAATTCCAGGTATAACAGGACGGGGGGGTGGGGTGGGGTGTGTTTAATTAGCGGGGGGTACACACACAGAGGGACACTGACCGTTGCCGGCGGCAGAGGGCAGAGGCATGGCGGCACCGGGGCAGCTGGCACAGACCCCCCTGCAAAAAACGTGGGTCCCCCTCCGTGCCCACACCTTGAAACGGGGATGTAAGTCGGGGGCATTTTTTGGGGGGGACACACAACGCCTGCTTTGCCCCAGATTGAAGTGCAAGAGGGATGTGGGGGGCGGAGGGGTGCTAAACACTGGTGTAGTCCCCTCAAAAAACATGCCCCCCCCCCGCTCCAGCCTCTGTCCCCCAGTTTACCAACTGCCCCACCATGGTGATCATGGTGGGGCTGCCGGCCCGTGGCAAGACCTACATGTCCCGTAAGCTCACACGTTATCTCAACTGGATTGGCACCCCGACACGTGGTGAGTATTTTTTTTTTTTGGGGGGGGGGGGGGTTGGTTATTGGGGGGGGAGCATTTGGGGTACCCCCTAACACCTGCCTTCTGCAGTGTTTAACGTGGGGCAGTACCGGCGTGAAGCTGTGCAAAGCTATAAGAACTACGAGTTTTTCCGTCACGATAACCAGGAGGCCATGCAAATCCGCAGGTTAGAGCCTGGGGGGGGCGGGGGGGAGCATTTTTGGGGTACGCTTCGTGTGTGTGGGGACACAGCTGATAACACACACACACAATCCCCACTGCAAAATTCACCCCCCAGGCACTGCGCGCTGGCAGCCCTGAAGGATGTCCAGACCTATCTGAACTCTGAGGAGGGACAAGTGGCAGTAAGAGACACCCCCTCCCCCTTACACAAAACACACCACCAAGGGCCAAAATACCCCTCCCCTTTTTGGGGGAGGGGCTCCAAATTGACCCCCTAAACTCCCAGGTGTTTGATGCCACCAACACAACACGGGAACGCCGAGCCCTCATCCTGCAGTTTGCAAAGGAGAATGGCTACAAGGTACCAGCAGCGTAATTTGGGGGGGGTGGGGCAGGCAGAATTTATATCAGGGGACTTACAGAGTTTTGGGAAGGAATGACAGCGTTTTGCGGGTGCTTACAGCACGCTGGGGGTGTAATGGCACTGTTTTGGGGATGTTCACAGCATGGGGAGGCAGTGGCAATGCTTTGAGGGGGGTCTGTAGCACATTGGGGTGCAGCAGCACTGTTTGGGGGGGGCACCAGTGTTTTAGGGGTGTTTGCAGCGGGGGGTGGGTGGCCAGTGGCAGCGCTTTGGGGGCGCTTACAGTAGGGGGGGGTCAGCAGTGACTCCTTCCCCTCCCTGCCAGGTTCTGTTTGTCGAATCCATTTGCAATGACCCTGCCATCATCGAGGAGAACATCAAGGTTAGAACCTGGGGGGGTGTCCAAGGAACTAGGGGGTGGGGGGGCTGCATGTCCACCAAAAAAAAAAACCAACCCGAAAAAAGTGCTGATGCTGCCCTCCTCCCAGCAAGTGAAGCTGAGCAGCCCCGACTACAAGGGCTGCGCTCAGGAGGAGGTGGTGGCTGACTTCCTCAAGCGCATCGAGTGCTACAAAGCCACCTACGAGCCCCTGGACGAGGAGCTGGACAGGTGACACCAAGCCCCATGCCCCCCTAATTCCTCATTGGCTTGGGGACCCCCTAGACTGACGTGGGGTGACCCCCCTGCCACCGCAAGCGGGCTGTCCTACATCAAGATCTTTGAAGCGGGACTGCGGTACCTGGCGAACCGGGTGCAGGGCCACATCCAGAGCCGCACCGTCTACTACCTGATGAACATCCACGTCACGCCCCGCACCATCTACCTCAGCCGCCATGGCGAGAGCCAGCTCAACCTGCGGGGACGCATCGGGGGGGACTCAGGGCTGTCCCCTCGGGGGCAGCAGGTAGGGGGGGCACCCCCCCATGCCTGTGGGGTGGGTATGACCACGGAGGGGCTGCTGAGGGGGCTACAGGCAGAGGGTAGAGCTAAGAGGCCAAAACTACAAGTCATTGCGGGTAGACAAGGGGCGGGGCTAAACAGACCACGCCCCCATGAACACACCCACAGCCAAGGGGTGGGGCTAAGGGGCCAGGCCACACACACGGGGCTCGACTGGGGACCCCACAGTGCTACCCCATCATCCCTTTACCACGGATGGGGCGTGGCCAGCGCTATGCCCCGCCCATGGGTGTGGCCAACACCAACCACACCCATTCCCAGTATGCCCAGGCCCTGGCCCAGTTCCTCTGTGGGCAGCACATCCAGGACCTGAAGGTCTGGACCAGCCACATGAAACGCACCATCGAGACGGCCGAAGCCCTGGGGGTGCCCTACGAGCAGTGGAAAGCCCTCAACGAGATCGATGCCGTGAGTCACCCCCGTTTTTATTATGGGGGAGCACCCCCCTCATTCTGAATTTTCCCCCCCAGCCCCCAACATCCCCATCCTGCAGGGCGTCTGTGAGGAGATGACCTACGAGGAAATCCAGGAGCGCTACCCCAAAGAATTCGCCCTACGGGACCAGGATAAATATCGCTACCGCTATCCCAAAGGCGAGGTAATGCCCCCACCTCGATGACAATAAGGGGGTGCACAGGGTTTTGGGGGACTCCCCCCTTACCCTGGTGCACGTCCCCCCCCTCCACAAGTCATACGAAGACCTGGTGCAGCGGCTGGAGCCCGTCATCATGGAGCTGGAGCGGCAGGAGAACGTGCTGGTCATCTGCCACCAAGCTGTCATGCGCTGCCTGCTGGCTTACTTCTTGGATAAGAGCGCAGGTGAGGCTTTGGGGACAATTAGGGAGATTTTGGGGGACACATAAGGACGTTTGGGGATACCCCCAGGCGCTTCAACCCCCCCACCTTACCCTTTATTCCACCCCAAAGATGAACTGCCCTACCTCAAGTGTCCCCTGCACACCGTGCTCAAGCTGACACCCGTGGCTTATGGTGAGTGGGCTGCAAGCCCCCCAAAAAACAGGGAATGCCCCCCCCCCCAAAAAAAATGGGGGACCAAGGTGCAGCCACATCCCTTCTCCCTTGCCGGGGTAAACCAGGGTGCGAGGTAGAATCCATCTTCCTCAACATTGAAGCAGTCAACACCCACCGGGAACGACCCGAGGTAAGGGGGGGCACCCTCAAAAAACCCACCAATAAGCACCACACATCTTAACACACACACACACCCCCCCCAGACTGAGGGGGGGTATTAGGTTTTGGGTAACCCCCCAAAAAACCTTGTCTTCACCCTGCAGAACGTCGACATCAGCCGTCCCCCAGCTGAAGCCCTGGTCACCGTCCCCAAGCATTATTGAGGGGTCCCCCCCAGGGCTGGGGGGGGGCTCCCCAGATTCCAGCTTAATGAAGCACCGAGTTATGAGGCAGCGCTCCAAATGGGCACCTTTATTACTCTGGGGGATGGGGGAGGTGGATCCCAGGGTGTGGGGGGGGTTCAGGAGGTAGCTTCGGCATCATTGTACTGGCTCTTCCAGAATGCGGGGTCCTTCCCTTGGATCTGGGGGAAAGCAGGGAGGGGAAGAAAAAAGGGGGGAGTCAAATTGAGCCCCAGGACCCCACCTCCCCCCAAAAACCCAAGGATGACCCCCCAACACAGCCTCACCTTTGCCACAAAGCGCAGCACGTCCTTCTTGGAGATCTCTTTGGCTGCCCGCAGCCCCCACTGGTACTTGAATTCGGGGGGGTCTGTCAGGGGGATTGGGGTGATCTCCAGGTACCTGCCAAGTGGAGGTATGTGTGTTTAACCCCCCCCCCCAAATATTTTGGGGGACCCCAGGGGTGTGTGTCCGACACTCCTCAACCCTGCGACAGACCCCTCAAGTCGCCGGGTGTTGGGGGGCTGTGTTGTTTTCTTTTTTTTCTCTGCGGTGTGGTATAAACAGCCTGGCCGAGGCTGGCGCCAGGGCTGCTCTGTGCACACCGGGGTTGGGAGTGATCCCAGGGTCTAAAATCTGGGGGGATAACCCCACCCCTAACTCACTTCTGCCGCACAAACTCCTCTGTCACCAGCTTCTTGACATCCCCAAAGACGCTGTGTCGCTGCCTGAGGACAGGGGGGTTAATGAGGTGTGGCAGCAATGCGCCCCGTCCCCCGTTACGCACGTGTGTCCTGCCCCTCAGTATCCTACCCTGGTTTCACCCGGAGCCAGCGGAGAAACTCCCACACAGCACCTGGAAAAGAGGGTGTTAAAAGTGGGGGGCACAAATGGGAAGGGGGTATGGAGGGGGATTTGAGGGTGCTCACTGTCTTTGGCCGAGTTGCCCTTCATGAAAATGAAGCTGAGGATGACGGTGAGGAGCCCCAGCTTTGCTGTTTCATCATTCCTGCGGCAGACGGAGAGGCACGTCACCCACATGAGCAAAGGGATGAATGCTCCGATGGAGTCTTACGTGCCTGTGTCCATCCCACCCACCCCACCCTCCAAAATCACCCCCAGGGTGATCCCCCCGCCCCGGCACCAGCCCCTCACTGGCACAAGTTCTCCCCCTCAGCACGGGGCAAGCTGCTGGTGAGGATGTAGATGTGATGTTTGGCATCGATCTCTACCAACTCCAGCCCGAACACCTGCAGGAGGACAAGGGTTAATCCAGGAGAGAGTCTTCCTCCATTCCCAAAGCCCCCACATCCCTCCTTGTCCTCCCCTCCACCTGCTGCAGGGTCCTGGTCGCCTGGTTGATGATCTCCGAGTAGACATCTCTGTATTCCCGAATTACTTTCTTTAGCATATCTGTGAGGAAAGGCAAAGGAATCGCTAAGGGAGCCTGGATGCCTGAGCACCAAAAGGGCAGTAAGGTTTTGGGGTTCCCAAAGCTTGGGGGAGGGGGGGCTCCCCTAAACTTACCTGCTCTCTTGATGGGGATCTTTTTCTGGTCCTTCACAAGCAGGAACTGAACAAGCTCAATCGCCTGTGGGTGCGGGAAGGCCAAGAGCTAGGTAAGGACACAGAAGCTAAGATACATCACTCAGAAGAGGAAAAAGTGAACCGCCTCAACCCACCTTCTGATTCACTTCACTCTTGGAGTGCCTCTCCAGGTTCTTCTGCACCTGAGTGCACGTCGGCGTCTGGTTCAGGATGAAATCCTCCTCCTCCTCCTCCTCCTCCTGCAGGAAAAGGCCAGGGAAAATCCTGCTGCAGAGAGACACACCACACCCAGAGAGGGTAAAAGGCGGGGGGGGGGGGGCTGCCCCTTACCTGAGAGAAACCTAACCGTTTGCCGCGCCTTCTCTGGGACATTTCTCACAGCAGCTCTGAGGGAAAAAGTAGCAGCCGGCGAGCTGAAACTGCGAAGAGATCGTCCCCACAGATGTCCCTCACATCCCCCCCGCTCCCTCCCTTCAGCAATACCGCAGAACCCGCCACAGAGGCCCATTAAAGAGACACGGAACCGCCGCGCTACCTGCCTCCCTCCCGCTGCGGCTGCCACCCGCCTCCCCTTCGCGCATGCGCCCGCAGCGGCCCCGCCCGCACAACCCAGCCCCGCCTCCTATTGGCCAGAGCACTGCCCTCGTCCCACCCAACGCCTCTCCTTCGCACCGCCATTGGCCGAGCGGCCGCCCTCGCTCCGCCCCCCAGCACGTGTGCAGCGCCCCCCACCCCCTCAGGTGGAGGGCAAAAAGGGCGGGAAAAGCCCCGCGCGCGACCTCTCCCCTCAGGGCCACAAAAGGGCGCCTGATCAGCGGCACCACCTCGGTTCTGCCGTTAAAAACGAGCTGAAAAAAAACCCCCAGACAACCCAAAATGGTCGATTTTACCCGCCCCCTCCCTCCCTGCCCCTCGTTATGCGCCTCGAAGGCCCTTCTCTCGGGTTGGGGGAGAGGCAACACAATGGCGGCTGAGGGGAGCTCGCTGCCTACGGATGCTCCCTGAAGCCTGGCTCTGGGCTATAGGGAGACCCCTGCACTCCAAAACTCCAGGGAGGCTTTCATCACCTGCCTGTGTGGCTGAGGACGCTGTGAGAGGTAAGGTAGGTGATTTGGGGGAGTCAAACAGCAGGTGACCCTGTTCTCTTTGCGAACATATGTACACAAGCTGTTTTAGGGAGCTGTGGGACATGAGAGTGTGGCAGTGGGGAGTCCAGGGTGGCTTTTGGGTTGATCTGGAGAGTTGTGGGGGGTTCAGTGTTGGTGAAGACACAGGCTGCCCTGTAGGGGATGGGAAAGGTTAGAAGATGGTAATGGTGTGCCCTCAATAATGGGGGTGCGCCACTTTCTACCCTCCCCCAACTGGGCCCCCCTTGATCCCAATTTTGGGGTTTACTGAGCCCCCCCGGGAGTTGAGCACTGCCTTTGCTGAGTCACCTGGAAAAATGGGGTACCCAAGTTAAGGGGGGGGGGTCTGCATACCCATTCTGCAGCCCCCCAGCTGGTAAGATGGGTGAGCTCCTCAAAACGTCTGTGGGGATTTGGGGGCCCCTCTCCTCCCCCCTGCCCCACAAGCCTCCACAATCCAACCTCCTGGTTGAGAGGCCCCCAGGACCACCCTCCCCCCCCCCCCCCCCCCCCCCCCCCCAAATCACATCTCTAGATGCATCCTTGTTCCACCCGTGCTTTTATTTCAAAAAAAGGTGTTTCTTTTAAACCATTTCTCACTTTGAAAACATAATAAACTTCATCGTCAGAACTGCATGGCTGCTTCCAGTGTCTCCGAAAGCTTCGTGGCGATTTTCTCTGCAGGGTAGGAGGGTAGTCGCAGTTTAGAGGGGTTCAGGAGGATTTTGGGGGGTTCAAGAAAAAGGAGCGGCTTTACTCACCTGCTCTTTTTTGCAGCTTTTTCCTTCGTTTGCTGGCAGCCTTTAGCCCTTGGCCCTGTAGCAGCGGGTCGAGGGTGGCCACCTCCTCCAAACGGGGGGCACGGGGCGCAGAACTCTCCTTGCTGCCTCTCGTCTTCACCCGGGGCTTCAGCTCCACCGTCACCGCACCGAGCTGGGGTTGGGGGGATCAAAAATAAACCTGTGATACTTCCCCTCCCCCCCCCCCCCCTAAAAAAAAGAACCTGTTCCTCAGCAAACCCTTTAATTTCTTCTGTACCTCCAGGTTGTCATTGTCATCCTCCATGGCGACTTCTTCCTCCCCGCTGTATTTCTCATCTGTCTCCGCATTGGGGATACATGGGGACAGCCCGATTCCTGTCACTGTCGCCGGTATAGCTGCGGGGGGTGGGGACAGGTAAGCTTTGGGACCGGGGGTCACCCCTATGTACAAAGAGGGGGAATCATCCACTTGTCACCTGCCAGCGCCTCGGCATCACCCCTCTCCAGGGCTTCCAGGTCAAGCGCTGGTCCTAGTGTAGTCACAATCTGGGCCTCCAGCTGCACCCCCTGAATTTTGGGGGGGTGGGTGTAGTAGGAGATCTTCCCGCTGTGCCGGAAAAGGGGGATCAGGGCATGGGGAGACCCCCGAAGCCACCCCAAAAGAGGGTCAGGGAGTGGGAACACACCCCCAAAAGGGTATCAGGGTGTGGGGAGACCTCTCTACCCCTGCAGAAAGCATACCCCCGCCACTCACCCACCTGGTCCAGTCACGCAGCAGGGCCACGGCGGCGGCGTGGGGATCCGGCAGCCCCCCAGGACGGAGCCGGCCCTGTCGTCGGGCCAGGTGGGATAGGAATTGCCGGGGGTCGGCACAGGGGGGGACCCCATAAAGCTCGCTTAGCTGTTGGGGGGAAGGAGCAACAAGGACACACACAGGGTTGGGGGGGTGTACGAGGTCCAGTCGCACCTTCCCAGATTGCTGTCACCCTGCAGCCACCACTCCTATGCCGTGGCCACAAGGGGACCCCCCCACCCCCACCCCGTTATACCCCTGATAGCCATAGCTATGGGGCTGAGCCCCACAGGGGTCCCACCTGTTCCGGGGGGCAGCGGCGCAGGATGGCGGCAGCGGGGCTCAGGGGGTCCCGCAGGCGCTGGGGGGCTAGGGCTCCTCTCAGGGGTGCCACGGTGGGGGATGTCCCCGTCTCCATGACGACGCCAGGACAGTCCAACAGCTGGATGTGGCGGTCCAGCTGCACAGCCTGCAGGCACCTAAAGGGGTGGGGTCAAGGGGTGGGGCTTCACCAGCCCCTCCCAAGGGGGTGGGGCAGTGCAGGCTCCTCCCCCCCCCCCCCCCCCCCCCCCCAAGTTCAGGGCTTACTTGGTGACACCTGGTGCTGCTCCCACCCCACAGGCCCGGCTCCTCTTCAGGCTGTTGATGAGGCTGCTCTTGCCCACGTTGGGGTACCCTGTGGGGGGGGTTGGGGTCAGTGGGGTGTCCCCAGACCTGCGCACCCCCCTTGCAGACCCCCACTCACCCACGACGCCCACGGTGATGGTTGTTTTCACCTCCCCGGAGCGGCTGTAGTTGGCTAAGACACGGAGTAAAGAGTCGGCGCCCACACACGCGCCTCCGGCCAGGACGTCCTCTGGGGCCGTCACTGCTGGCAGCCGGCTCTGCTTCTGCGGGGGAGTGCACAGCAGGGTGAGGGGTCTCCATGTCACCCCCACAGACCCTGTGACCCCCCAGATCACCCCTTTTTTCTCTCCAGGGACCCCACCAGGTTGCGGCTTTGCTGCTGGGTGCACGCCTTGAAGGCCACAGTGGGGAACTCAGCTCGCAGGTACTTCAGCCATGCCGCCACCACGTCCCGTGGCACCAGGTCTGGGGGGGGCCAAGAGACAAACAGAGTCGTCTCCCCATCAGCTGCAAGAAACAAGGACCCCCACATCCCCCCCCAAAAACCCACCGTACCGATCTTATTGAGGATGAGCACCAGGCGCTGGCGGTGCCCGGCACGACGGACGGCAGCCTCCAGCTGGGGGCTGCGGCAGCCCTGGGGGTCGCGGGCATCCAGCACCTCCAGAACCACATCAGAAGCCGCCAACACCTGCCAAAATCGGGGGTTCAGGGCGGGGGGAGACCCCCAGAAGCCCCCCAACTATCCACCAAGCGCTCACCTTGCGCAGCTCCCGCCCATACTGCCGCAGCGAGGCCTCTTCTTGTGCATCGGCCTGTGTCACCACCACCTCCTATACAACGTCCAGTGTTAAGGGGGGCACCCCATTACCCGGGGAGCCCCCCCCCCCCCAAGAACAGGGGTACCCCAACACTCCACCTTGTGCTCAAACTCCTGTTGCCGCCGCAGAGCGTCGTGCTGGAGCCCGGCCAGGCTCCGTCGCTGTCCCACCTCTGTCTCCCGGGCCTCCTCCCGCCGCTGCCGTGCCTCTGCCGCCTGCAGAGACGCAGTGGGGGGATTAAAAACCTGGGTGGGGGCACCCCAACCCCCCTCCCCTGGATTTTATTTTTACCCTTTTCTGCCTGTTTTCATTCTGCTGCTGGAGGCGGGCAGCAAAGCGGCCCAGCTGCGGCACCCCCAGCTCCTTCTTCCCTGCCGCCTTCTCGCGTTTTGCCTGCGGCGGGGAGGGGGGCAGGGAGGGCACACGTTACATGGGGGGGGGGCTGGGAATCCCCCAAACGGGGCCCGTCCCCTCCTTCCTTGGGGCTTTGGGGGTGGGGGCTGGGAACCCGCCCCGGGCTGGGCCTCACCTGGACCCGCTTCCTCCGCGCGGCCTCCACTTGTCGCCCTGCGGGGAAGGGCAGAGCGATGGGGAGAAGCTTCCCGAAACTCACTCCGGGACCCCAGACCCCCACCTCAGCCCCTCGACACACACACACACACACACACACACCCCCCCCCGAACTCACGGGAGCGGGTCATGCCTCCGGCCCCAGCGCACTGCTGACGGCGCTTCTCTGCGACGTCACATCCGGCGCGACGACAAATACCCCGCCCCCTCCTTGCCCGGCCGCCTCGTGCCACACAAAAGATGGCCGCCGAGCCACATCGCTGTCGCTTTGAGTATAGCGGTCACGGCCGCCCGCTCTCAGTGAGGCTGCCGCAAGGGCGTCACCGCCGCACGCAAGATGGCGGGGAAAGGAAATGACGTCAATGCGTTTCCGGCCGCACTCAATATGACAGCCATGGGGGGAGGGGTAACAGCCACATTCAAGATGGCAACAACCGGAAGCTGTGCCTAGCATTTCCGCTCACACTCAAGATGGCTGCCGGAAACACGTCTGTGCCACACCCAATATGGCGGAGACAGGAAGCGCTGCACGGACGTTTCCGGCCACACTCAACATGGCGGAGAGCGGAAGTGAGATCACAACTTCCGGCCGCCGAGCAGCTTTTTCCCGCCACACCAGCCCCTACTCAGGGTGTCACCGCCCAAGATGGCGGCGACACCCCCCTCCCCCCCCGCCCCCCCCCCGTACAAACGACCTGGACTGCCCTTACCAAGAGTGCACTTTTTTATTCCTTTTTTTTTTTTTTTTTTTTTTTTTTAACTTTTTCTTTCAATTTTGGGGTGGGGGCCGAACCTCTTATATATAATTTAAGGGGGGGTGGGGTGGGGTTATGTCCCCCCCCCCCTTCAGCATCCCTGTGCCCCCCAAGACCCCACCATTCCCGTGGGTGTGTGTGTGGGGGAGGGGTGGGGTTGTGTCTCCCCCCACCCTCCAACAGAGGGAAAAAAAACCCCAAAAACAAACCAAAAAAACAACAAAACCCAAACCAAACCAGCCCCAAACCGGGACCAAAAAAAAAAAAAAAAAAAAAAAAAAAAAAAAAAGAAAAAAAAAAAAAGAAAAAACAAATATCGAAAACCAAAACAACCCCAAAAAAGCAGGAGGAGAAAAAAAAAAAAAAAAAAAGCCAACGAAACCGAAAAATATATATATATATTTATAGAGACCCTGCGGCGGGGGCAGGGCGCCCCTAGGCCAGCCCGAAGCCCTCCGAGCACTCCTGGATGGCCAGCAGCAGCATGTGCCGCAGCTTCTCGTAGCTCTCGTACGCCGGCAGGTCCAGCTGGTTGAAGCTGGGAGGGGACAGAGGGGACACAAGTGTCACACACGGGGGGCCCCATGTTCCCCATCCCCACCTCCACGGTGTCACCCCAGTGTTGCCTCACCTGCCTGTCCCCATGGCCCTGTCTGCCCAGTGACGCCTCACCTGCGTGTCCTCGTGTCCCTGTGTCCCCGTGTCACCTCACCTGCCTGTCCCCCTGTCCCTGGGCCACCTCACCTGCCTGTCCCCATAGCCCTGTGTCCCCAGCGTCACCTCACCTGCCTGTCCCCATGGCCCTGGGCCACCTTGTCCCCATGGCCCTGTATCCCCAGCGTCACCTCACCTGCCTGTCCCCATGGCCCTGTGCCACCTCACCCACGTGTCCCCAGCGTCACCTCACCTGCCTGTCCCCATGTCCCTGGGCCACCTTGTCCCCATGGCCCTGTATCCCCAGCGTCACCTCACCTGCCTGTCCCCATGGCCCTGTGCCACCTCACCCACGTGTCCCCAGTGTCACCTCACCTGCCTGTCCCCATGGCCCTGTATTCCCTGTCTCCCCCCTGTGACACCTCAGCTGTGGCCCCATGTCACTCCCCTGTGTCCCTCCTGATGCCACCTCAGCTGTGGCCCCATGTCACTCCCCTGTGTCCCTCCTGATGCCACCTCACCTGCGTGTGTCCCTCCGTCCCCCTCCCACTTGTGACCGCCCTTGTGTCCTGTCCTCATCCCGTGTCCCCGGGAGTTTCTCCTCTTGGGTCCCTGTCCCCCTGTCCCGCACCCGTGAATCAGTGTCCCCCCAGTGCCATCTCAGCCGTGTCCCCTGTCCCCATGTCACTCCCCTGTGTCCCTTGTCCCCACATCTCCCTGCGTGTCCCCATCCCACCTGAGAGTTCGCCTCTTGGGTCCCTGTCCCCATGTCTCCCACCCGTGTCTCAGCATCCCCACGTCCCCCCAGCGCCACCTCACCTGTCCCCCTGTCCCCATGTCCCACACCCTCATGACCTTGTCACCGCGTCCCTCCTGGTGCCACCTCACCTGTGTCCCCACGTCCCTGTGTCCCACGCCCAGCGCCACCTCAGCTCTGAACCCACGTCCCCACGGCCGTGCTCCCCCACCCCAGTGCCCCCGTGTCCCACTCCGCGTCCCCGCGTCCCCGTACCAGGTGTGGGCGGAGGGCAGGCGGTCGGTGGAGCGGTCGTCCCGGTGGATCTGGAATTTCTGGATGCCGTTCATCCCCTCCAGAGCGGCGAAGCCCTGCAGCGGCACCTTGGACGTCCCTGTCACGAACTGCAGGAACTTGGCCCGATCCGCTTGGTCGAAGGACCTCAGCGCTCGCCAGAACCACTGGATCTAGGACAGGACACAACGCTCAGTCCCTCAAAAAAAAATAAAAACACCCCCCCCACCACCCCAAAATGAAGGGTTTGGGGTTTTTTTTTGGGGGGTGGGGGGTGTAGAACCCCACCTGGATGGAGTTGCCCTGGTACTTGTGGTACTCCGTGTTGGCCTTGAGGTCGTCGATGTCGATGGTGGGCAGCCCCGAGATGAGGAGCTCCAGCTCTTGCTCCGTGAAGATGGAGATGAGGCGTTTGGGGATAATCTCATAGAAACCCTCCAGAAAGGCGGCCAGCTGCTTCCGGATGGCGCCTGCGGGATTTGGGGAGGGGGGTTACAGGGTCGGGGGGGGGGGAGGGCGGTGCTGGCCGCCCACCCTCGGCACCCCCAAACCCTGCCGGCCGCTCACCGGTCATGCGCATCTGGCAGACGAGGTGCACGTACTCCTTCTTGTTCTCCTCCGTCACCAGCACGTTGGCCCCGTTGGGCTTCAGGTCCCGCACCTCGCACACCCCAAATTCCTGCACCTGGGGGCGGGGGAGGGTGTCAGCAGCGGGGGGGAGGGGAGGGCACGGACACCCCACCCCCCCCGGGGAGCATCCCTGGGGTTGGGGGGACACCCCGGGAAGAGAGCGGGGGGCCAGCTGAGGGGGGCTGGGTGAGGGAACAACGCTGGGGATGGAGGGGACGTCCACGGACGAGGACGCCCTGGGTCTTAGGACACCCCAAGAACTTGGAGACCCGCCCCCCCCCCCCCCAAAGAGGGGGGGACCCTTCCCCAGGTGCAGCCCTGGGGGAGATGTGGGGTGCTGTGGGGTGCCCACGCCTTGTTCTTGGGGGTGACACACACCTCAGTGCTGAAGGTGAGGTCGTAGCCCAGGGTGGAGACGTCGTTCTCCAGCAGGTACACCAGGCCCTGGTAGAAGTGGTAGTCCTCGCTCTCCATGTCCGTGTACCTGCGCCGGGGATCCAGGGGGGTCCGTCAGCCCGGGAAGCGGGTCTGGCGCCCCGTGGAGGGCTCCAACACCCCACAAAGTGGTTCAACAACCCAGGAGGGGGGTTCTACACCCCAAAAGGAGGGTTCTACACCCTGACAGGGGGTTCTACCATCCCCCCAGGAGGCTCAACACCCCACGAGGGGGTTCCTACACCCTACAAGGGTGGTCTATAGACACCCCACGAAGGTGTTCTACATCCCATGAAGATGTTCCAACGCTCAAAGAAGGGTGTTCACCACCCCACAACCGTGTTCTTCACCCCAAAACGGGCGTTCACCACACCATGAGCGTGTTCTACGCCCCAAGAAGGGTGTTCACCACCCCATGAGCGTGTTCTACACCCCAAGAAGGGTATTCACCACCCCATGAGCATGTTCTTCACCCCAAAAGGGGTGTTCACAGCCCCATGAGCGTGTTCTTCACCCCAAGAAGGGTGTTCACCACCCCATGAGCGTGTTCTTCACCCCAAGAAGGGTATTCACCACCCCATGAGCGTGTTCTTCACCCCAAAAGGGGTGTTCACAGCCCCATGAGCGTGTTCTGCACCCCAAGAAGGGTGCTCACCACCCCGCCAGGAGACTCAACACCCTGTGAAGGTGTCTGACTCCCCAAGAGGGGTGTTCACCATCCCCGTACCCCCTCCTCTTACCGGACAGACTTGCCCAGGATGTGCTTGTAGAAGGAACGGGTGAAATAACACTCGAGGAGACGGTTGTCGTAGACGGCCTTGGCCACGATGCGCCCCACAAACTTGAAGTAGCTGAGGTGGTTGGGGTTGCAGTGGGAGGAGGGGTTGATGGTGTAGGTGACCCTGTCACCCGGCGAGGTGCGGAACAGCGCGTACATGGGGTTGAACATCTCCCGCGAGATGATCATGTACCACTCCCGCAGGAGACCCCCCGCATCCTGGCCCTCCTCGCCCTCAAACACGATGTACCTGGGCGGGGGGTGGGGGGGAGAAACAGAGAGAGCGGATTTTGGGGGGAGTTTCGGGGTTTTGGGGGGCGGTGGGAGGTATCTGAGAGGGGTTTCAGGAGCCCTGGGGGGGAGTTTGGGTGCCTGGAGTGTTCTGGGGGGGCTGAGGGGCGCTTTGAGTGGTCTGGGGAACATTTTAGATGGCCTGGGCATGTCTTGGGGGGGCTGCAGAGTGTTTTTATGGGTCTGGGGGACCCCAGGACCTCATGTAACCCTCTAGACTAGTCCTGGGGGACCCCTCATGGACCCCCAAAACCCAACCTCAGTCCCTTCCCTGCATCTCTGACCCGGGGTGGGGGGGGGTGGGGTAGGCACATCAGTGTCAGGGTTGGGTCTTGGGGGATTTGGCGGGGTCTCAGGGGACATGGGGGGCTCTGGGGGATTTGGCAGGGTCTCAGGGGACGTGGGGGGCTCTGGGGGGATTTGGCGGGGTCTCAGGGGACGTGGGGGGCTCTGGGGAGACTGGGGAGGGTCTCAGGGGACGTGGGGGGCTCTGGGGAGACTGGGGAGGGTCTCAGGGGATGTGGGGGGCTCTGGGGAGACTGGGGAGGGTCTCAGGGGATGTGGGGGCTCTGGGGGGGGGTCTCACAGGCGGTTCTTCATCTCCTCCGGGGATTTGCGGTGCAGCTCGCGGTAGGAGTCCTCAAAAACGTGGTCACGGCGGACGTGGACGGCCATGTCCTCCTTCCGCAGCCCCTCGTCCAGCCGCTCCAGCTCCTGTCGGAAATACCTGGGCGGGGGAGGAAAAATAAAAATAAAAATGGGGGTGTCAAGGATTGAGGGACCCCGAAAGCGAGGCCGCGCAGCTGCTGAAGGACACACTTGCGCTTGACGTCGAAGTCGAGGACGCGGATGTAGTCCACCAGGACGGCGAAGGGCCCATCCGCCAGGTGCGTGGTGGACTGGCGCAGGATCTGGTTCAGCACCGTCCGGTGGGTCTCTGGGGGCGTGTTGGGAAGGGGTGGGTTGTTTTTTTTTTGGGGGGGTGGGTGGGGAGGGGCATGGAATGTGGGGACACCCCCCCCACCCCCCCTTTTAGATCGAGAGCTGCTGGGGAGGTGGGATTCAGCCCCTTCGGCGAGGCCCGAGCACCCCAAACCTGAACCCGCGGCCCCCGTGGGCACAGGGGGAAGAAACGCCCCCCCCCCGGGGAGGGGGTAAAGCCCCCCGGGACCCCCAAAGCCCCCAGACCCCAAAGCCCCCCGGGACCCCCTCCCCAAAGCCCCCCCAGACCCCCTCCCAGTGCCCCAGACTCCCTGCGGAGCCCCCAAAGCCCCCCATAACCTCCAGGTCCCCGCAGACCCCCCTAAAACTCCTTCCCAAGCCCCCCAGGCTCCCCCCAAAGACCCACAAGACCCCCCCCCCCCAAACCCCTTGAAAAGACCACAGCCCTCGGAAGAGACCCCAGACCCCTCCCCAGAGCCCAGAGCCCCCTGCAGAGCCCCCGGACCCCTCCCCAGAGCCCCCCGCAGAGCCCCCAGACCCCCTCCCCCGAGCCCCAAATCCCCCCCCAGCACCTCCCCGACCCCCCAGGCTCCCCACAACCCCCCTTCCAGCTCCCCTCACCAGCGAAGCGCAGGAATTTCTGGGTGTCGGGGGGCAGGCTGGCCGAGATGTGCATGGAAGAAGGTTCTCGGGAGAAGAAGGGGTCGAGGGAGGAGGGGGTGGCGGGGGTCAGGGGAGCAGGTGACAAAGGTGGGGGCTCGTCCTTGATGTGGGCCAGCTGGCTCTCCCGCGTGTCCCGCACCGGCGGCTTGCTCTCCCGCTCCGTGGCGTGCACCAGGAAGAACGCCTCCACCGCTGGCTGTAGCACTGTGGGGGGCGGGGGGGGGTGGTGACACACACACAGACCACACACGGGGTGTTGGGGGGCACCCCAAAACTGTGGGGGGCACCACGAGGTGGCGGGGAGGTCGCCCTGCTTGGGATGCTGGATGGGGCTGAGCTGCTCTTCTGGGTGTGGCGGACATCCCTGGGCATCCTGGGGACACTTTGGGGGTTTTGGGGGGTCCTGGGGACTCCCTAAAATACGGGGGGGGTGGGGGGTGGCATGTAGCTCTAAGGGGGCCACCAAAAATATGGTGGGCACCTTGGGGTGGAAGGGGTGTCACCCCACATGGGATGGGATGCTGGGTGTGAGGGATGGCTTGGGGGTCTGGGGGACACCCTGGGGGTCTTGGGGCCATCTGGGGGTCTTGGGGACCCCCTAAAATGAGGGGAAGGACCCCGCAATCCCTGGGGTACCCACCGAGGACAGCGTGCTGGTCGTGGGATTCCTCCAGCTCCTTCAGGCACTCTCCCAGCATGTCCCAGAGCTCGTCCAGGCAGAGCTGCTCACTCAGCAGGGGCAGCTCGGGGGGGCGTTCGTCCCGCTCCCCGCCCTGCGAACCCTCCGAGCCTGCGGCAGGGACACAGTCAGGACCACCACCCCCCCCCCCCCCAAGGTCCCAGTTACCCCCACCAGTATAAACTGGGAGAACCACCCAGCTTGAGTGATACCGGCACGGCCCCGTGCCAGTACAAGCCCAGGATGGAGCAGGGTCAACCCCCCTGTGAACCAGGAGGGAGCCCAGTATCCTTACTGGGATAAACTGGTGGGTGTAACTGGGATGGCGGCAGGTTGGGGGGGTTGAACTGGGTTGAACTGGGAGGTGTTTTCTCACCCACGGAAGGGGCATCCTGTGGGGCAGGCGAGGGCTGGTCCACATCCATGGGCGACTCATCGCGACGGGGAGCGCTGTCCGCCTGCCCGGCCTCCGACTGAGAGGGGGGGGACAGGTTTAGGGGGCCGAGACCCCCCCACGAAGGACCCCACATCCCTTCCCCCCCCCCAGCACCCCCTTTCCCCCTGCCCCGCATCCCTCTTCCCCACTCCCAGGGCTGGGGAGCTGTGGGGGGCACCCCAGTACTCCGGCAGCTTTTGGGGAGGGGGGGGATGACTGGGAGCTGCGGGGGGAGGAGGAAGAGGAAGAGAAGCAGCAGGACAGGGGAGGAAGAAGAGGGGGAGGAAGGAGGAGGGGAAGGCAGCGAGGACGAGGAGGGAGGAAGGAAGAGGGGAAGGCAGCGAGGACGAGGAGGGAGGAAGGCTGTGGGGGGAGGATGAGGAAGGGGAAGAAGAGAGGAGGTAGTGCAGGCAGGGAGTGGAGGAGGATGAGGATGGAGGAAGGGGGTAGGGGGAAATGGGAGGAAGGGTGGGGGAAGAACAGGAGGATGAGTTAGAGGAAGGGAACAAGGATGAAGATGAAGGAGGAGGAGCGGCGGATGGCGGATGGAGGGAAGGCCATGGGGAGTGGGATGTAGGAAGAGGGGGCAGTGCAGGAGGAACAGAGTGAACACAAGGAGGAAGCAGAGGAGGAGGAAGAGGATGAAGGCGGGTAAGCAATGAAGCGGGGAGCAAGGAGCGGGAGCAAGGTAAGCGGGGGAGCAAGGAAGCGGGGAGCAAGGAAGCGGGGAGCGAAGGAAGGCGGGGAGCAAGGAAGCGGGGATCAGGAAGCGGTGAGCAAGGAAGCGTGGAGCAAGGAAGCGGGGAGCAAGGAAGCTGGGAAGCAAGGAAGCGTGGAGCAAGGAAGCGGGAGCAAGGAATACTGGGAGGCAAGGAAGCGGGGGACAAGGAAGCGGGGAGCAAGGAAGCGGGAGCAAGGAGAGCGGGAGTAAGGGCGGCCGGGCTAACCGTGTCTGCCTGCTGCAGCCTCCGGGCCCTCTGGCGCATCACGTACCATTTGTATGATGGCGTCGGCCTCGGCCTCCAGCTGCCGGACGGCTGCCTGGATGCTGCCAGCCGCCCCGAGGCCCCCGGCGCCTGCTGGGGGGGGCACGGCGTCAGGGGTGGGGGGGGCCCACGATTCGGGGAGGGGGGGGGGGGCGTTTGGCGGGGGGAGGCCCCCCCCTTACCCAGGCGGCCGGCCTGCTTGGCTTTCTTGTGCGCCCGGCGGGTGTCGTCGCGGAGCTGGATGATGACCTGCAGGACGCGCAGGAAGAAGCGCTGCGTGGAGGTCTTGGAGGTGAGGACCGACATGGAGGGCAGCTGCAGCTCCCGCCCGCCCAGCGCCCGCTTCTGTGACGCCACGATCACCACGCTCTCTGCCGTGTCGAACCTGCCGGGGGGGCGGGGGAGGGGGAGCAGCGGGGACAAGCGTTATCACCGGTAATGGCAGGGCAGGGAGTCGTCAGTAGGGACCAGAGTTAACGCGGGGCGGGGAGTAGGGGGAGGGGGGGGGCGGGCCCCTGGGGGGGGGCCGCAGCGGAGGTGGGGGAGGGGCTCACCGGCTCTGCATCTTGCCCTTGAGCTTAGCGCTGGGGGGCTGCTCCTCGGGGAGCCCCTCGGGGGACGGAGCCTCGCTCTGCGCTCGCCGCTGCTGCTCCAGGTTATACTCCCGCAGTTCTGCCAACAACGTACCTGCCCGGGCCGACGGGGAGTACGGCATCAGCGGGGACCCCCAGAGCCCCCCGGGAAACCCAAAGACCCCCGGGACCCCCAAAGACCCCCGGGAAGCCCAAAGACCCCCGGGATCCCCAAAGACCCCCGGGAAACCCAAAGCCCCCCGGGAAACCCAAAGCCCCCCGGGACCCCCAAAGACCCCCTGCAACCCCCCAAAGCCCCCAGACCCCCAAACCCCCCGGTGCCATGCTGCGCCCCCCCGGCCCTCACCGATCTGGCGGCAGAGGGTGGCCCCCAGCTGCCGGGCCCCGCTCAGCAGCAGCCGCAGGACGGTGTCCCGAGTGCCCGCGTCGCCCCGCGACAGCTGGAGGAGAACATTGGCCGCGTCCTCCAGGCCTTCCTCCGAGCACGAGTGGGACGTCAGCACCTAGGGGACAGGGTGGGAAAGGTTAGGGACGTTTGGGGACATCAAAGCCACCCCCCTGCCCCCGTTAGATGCGGTACCTCCACGGAGAGCTGGAGCTGGCTCTCGGTCAGCCCCGTGGCTGCCATCCGGGGGTCGGGGCTGCCCCCCTCCGAGCCTTTGGCCGGGGACTTGGCGCTCTTGGCGGGGGCTTGGGGACAACGGGGGGACATGTGGGGACGGTGGCAGCGGAGGGGGGATTTGCCACCGCTGCCACCATCGTCCCCCGCCCCCAGTGTGGTCCTGGATCCTGGCCTGGTGCCGCACTTCTGGCCCTGGCCCTTGTCCCCTCCCCTGTGTCCCTGCATCCCTGCCCGCATCCATGTCCCCGCATCCATGTCTCCATCCCTGCATCCCTGTCCCCATCCCTGTATCCCTGCCTGCATCCATGTCCCCATCCCCATCCCCGCATCCCTGTCCCCATCCCTGTATCCCTGCCCGCATCCATGTCCCCATCCCCATCCCTGTATCCCTGTCCCCATCCCTGCATCCCTGCCTGCATCCATGTCCCCGCATCCCTGCCCCCATGTCCCCACCCCTGTATCCCTGCCCACATCCATGTCCCCATCCCCACCCCTGTCCCTGTGTCCCATCCCTGTATCCCTGTCCCCATCCCTGTATCCCTGCCCGCATCCATGTCCCCATCCCCACATCCCCACACCCCTCCATGTCCCTGTCCCCACGTCTCCGCCCCCATTCCCAATGTCCCTACGTCCCCACCCCCGTCCTGGACCCCCCGCCACGCCCAAGCACTCACCCCCAGCTGCGCCACCGCCTCCCCCGGCGCCACCATTCCCGGTGTTGCCGCCCTGCGCCGGCGGACTCGAGGGAGCAGCACCGCCACCAGCCGCCACCGTGACGTTTTGGGGTGTCCCCCCTTCGCCTCCCTTCCCCCCTTCAGGAAGAGCGATGGAGATCAGGGAAAGGAGACGGAGCAGCTTTTCCGTCAGGAGCGCGCTCCGGCGGATAACGCCGTGGGACAACATATTCATCAGTTGACCCAAAGGTGACGCTTCTAAACCCAAACCCGCCGTCTCCGGCTCCGGCCCTCCGCCTCCTGCTCCCGTTTTTGCCGAACTTTTGCCTTTCCGACTGACGTTCATATTATCCAATTTCACTAAAAGGTCCCAAAAATCGGTCGAGAGGTTGCCGGAGGCAGGGGGAAGGGCTGGCGGGGGAGCGCCGGATGGTGGGGGCGGGGGTGGGGGGGCTGGGGGGGTTTGTGGAGGTAGGGGGGGGCAGGGGCTGCCCCCTGATTTTGGGGGGCCGCGGTCTCGCTCTGGTTCGTTCGTCGGGTCTCGACCTCGTTGTTGGGTGAAGTGGCTAGGGAAGACCTGGGATGGGGGGAAGAAAAAATTTAGGGGTGGGTGGGGGGGTGGAGAAGAGAAAATATAAGGTGGGGGTATTAATAACATGCTGGTCACGCCCCCCCCCCCCCCAAAAGCCCCAGAACTTGGGGGACCCCCCAATATCTCACCCCAACACCCTCTGGAGTCCCTCCCTGGGAGCTCTCAGCCACCCCCCAAAATCCAGGTGGGTTTTTGCTGCCCCGCCCCCCCCGGACCCCAAATTTGGGGAGTCGTGCCCCCTGCTCCAAACAATGGTTTGGGGTCCCCCAGGGGTGTCCCCAGCTCTGCAGGGGACCCAAGTCACCCCAGGAGGCGTGCTGGTGTACCCCAGAACGTCCCCACACCCCCGCCAAACGCACCCTTGGATACGGGGAACCCCCAAATACCCCACAACGTGCCCCAGTACCCCCCAAATCACCCCCCAGCTCTGCTGAGGAGCCTCCAGTCACCCCAAAATACCCCGGGGTGCCCCCCAAGAAACGCCCGAGGAACACCAGGCACCCCCAGAACGGGCTGCATACCTTGGCCAGCTGGATGAGGGTATCGAGGACGTGCCGGCAGACAACAGGGGCTGCCTGGGGATGGATGTGAACAGCGGAACCGGCGGCGGCCGCGTGTTTTTCCGTATGTTTCCGTCCGGGAACTCGTTGGATCTGGAAGATGTTGGTACGACAACCCAAAGCCGCATCCATAGAAACGGAAAGCCAGGAAAGTTGTCCCGAACTTCGAGCTTCTACGCGATGTAATAAATCTAAACCACGAGGTTCAACAGTTGCGCCGGCCGCGCTACCGGCTCGTCCGCTTGCTCGTCGCGGTCTTTCTTCGGCTATGGGGGGGCCGCGAGGGGCTTCGAGGCAAAGCTCGCTCTCGCTGCTGCGCTGCAGTATGGAGAGGAGGCTGCGGACCACCCAGCCGCGGGTGGGAGCGTGGTAGCAGAGGTTCCGCAGGACGCGGTGGAGGCGGCTGGTGTTGAGTTTGGGTTCATCGACGAAAAGCAGCACCAAGAGGCAGGAAAGAGCTTCGTGATCCAACAATAAACGACCCCGGAGACGTAAGAGGCTGTCCACGCTGCTCCCCGACGGCCTGCGGGGAGGGATACAGCAGGTTACGCACACCCAAGAGAAAAAAAAAAACCCAAAAAAAAGGGGGGTGATCCCCCTCGTTGAGCCCCGAACGTACCTGCTGTGGCTGCTGCTGCCCCCCATGTGGAAGGTGCCGCCACGCTGGACAGCCAGGCGGGTGTACTGCACCCCCCGGTTCCCGCTCAGCCGGCTGGTGAAGGCTGCGGAGACACTGGCGTCAGGGGTCTGGGGGGGCTACCGTGGGCTTGGGGGGGCTAAGGTGGGCTTGGGGGGGGCTAAGGTGGGCTTTGGAAACACCAGAAGGGGGGAGGACATTCCAGAAGGGAGGAGGGGGACACACACGCGCATGCCAGAAGGGGACACGCGGACGACATGTGACACACGCGCATGCCAGAAGGGGACACGCGGACGACACACGACACACACGCGCCAGAAGGGGACACGCGGACACGGACACACATGCCAGAAGGGACACACGGACACAGACACACACACACACATGCCAGAAGAGAGACACACACACACACACGCCAGAAGGGACACACACACACACACGGACACACACACACACGCCAGAAGGGACACACACACACACATGCCAGAAGCGGGGGGGACGACACACACGCCAGAAGCAGGGGGGGATGCTGCCTCACCGGGGCTGCGGAGGATGGCCGAGAGCGCGGAGGTGCTGGAGTGGCCGAAGAGCCTCTCGTGCATGAGCTGCCGTTGCCGCGCCTCCTGCTCGCGCCGCAGTGCCTGCGCCTCGGCGGCGATGTCGGGCGGCATGACGGCCAGCACGCTGTCCTCCATGTCCTCCAGCACCGAGCGCCGCAGCTCCGAGGGCAGCGTCTGGATGAAGGTCACCGGGTCCATGGGGGCGTCCGAGCTCGTTGCCTGCGCCAGCTCCCGCCGCTGCTGCTCCGCGCGCTGCTGCGCCAGCACCTGCCACACCCCGCCGTCAGACACGCCCCCTGGAGAAGACCACGCCCCTTCCAAGACCAAATATTCTAAACACCCCCCCCCCAAAGTCTACCACTCCACCTGACGACCACGCCCCCACAAGCACACCCACCACATACGGCACTGCCCCACCGGGGCCACGCCCCTACAAGCCCCACCCCAATAGATCCCACCCACACAAGCTCCACCCCTCCACAGCCTTGCCCCCGCAGCACCCCCACCCCCCCACCAGCCCTGCCCCCCCCACACCTGCCCTGCCCCCCCCAGCCACCCCCACCCACCCCCCAGCCCCGCCCCCACACACCCCAGCCCCGCCCAGCCCCGCCCCCGCCCCAGCCCCACCCACCTCCTCCTGGATGGCCGGGGGCAGGGCGGCCAGGAACTCGGGGCTGACCTCGGTCAGGCCGGGATTGGCCACCACGGGGGGGGCGGGGCTGGGGGTGGGCGGGGCGCGGGCCGGGGGGCGGATCCCCAGCTGGTTCTGCAGCACCTCCCGGCGGATGTCATCTGGCAGGGCCGCCAGGAACGAGGGGTCCACCCCTTCGGGCAGGCTGATCCCTGGGGGGGGACAGGACACACGTCAGGGGCAGTCCCAGACCTGGGCAGGAGGACACCCCCTAACCCCGCCCCGGGATGAGGGGACCCCCAGGGGAGCCAGGGACGCCCCCCAGGGGAGCCCGATCTCTCTGGGATGCGAGAGGTGACATGGGGACAAGCCTGGGCTGATCCCTGCAGTGGCAGGGACACACCCACACAGACACACCCACACAGACACAGACACCTCCAACCCCCCAGGTGACACAGGGACCCCCAAGGGGGGGGGTGCCTGACCCCACCCAGGATGCGAGAGGTGACACGAGGCCAGGGCTGCATCAGGATGGGGCAAGGGGGGCTGGGGGTGGTGGGGGTGACAAAGGTGACAAGTGGGGTGACACAGGTGACACTGACCGGCCAGAGGGTCCTCCTCCTCGCTGCTGGTGGAAGGCAGGGGCTCCTCCAAAATCCCCCGCGAGTCGGCTCCCGAGATGGCGACAGCTGAATCCCGGGTGGACGAACTCTCCGAGGATGAGGCAGGGGGGGAGCTTGGGGGGAGTGACATCAGAGAAGAGAGGTGTGACATCAACAGGGGGTGTGACATCAACAGGGGGTGTGACATCAACAGGGGGTGTGACATCAGCGGGAAGGGGGAGGGGGGGCACCCTCAAACCTGTCACCCTTTTTTTTTTTTTTTTTTCATACAAAAAGATGCAGGGGAGGAAAACGGGGGGGGGGGGACATTGAGGTAAGGGAAGGGCTCTTACCTATCGTCAGGGGGCTGAGCAGCATCGGAGGGGGCGGGGGGGGGTTCCCTGGGGTGTCCCGGGAGGATTTTGGGGGGCTGTTGGAGGTGGGGGGCCCCCCCCGGATTCTTCCAAGGTACAAGAAGCCAAACTCGAGGTGTCCATGGGGGATCCTTCCAGTTGGCTGCTCACCGCCGTCAACGCGTCCGAGTCCTCTGCTCGCTCTGGGGACAGTGATGCTGGAGGGGACACACACACACACACACACACATTAATAAGCCCCCCCCCCCGGTTTAGGAAGACACCCCTCAAATCACATACCGCCCCCCCCCAAATTGATAAGACCCCCCAAAATTAGAGTGATCTCCCACCTGCCCCCCCCAAAAAAAAGACTTACTGATGGTAGGAGCGGGTGACAGCTCCATTTGGGTGGCTTCGGCATCTTGGGGGGGTCGTCCGGGCCCCCCCTCTTCATGTTCGGGGGGTTGGGGGGGGACGAGTGGGAATTTGGGGGGCTCCTGGGGGGGTATCTGGGGGTGCTGGCGTCGGTTCCAACATCACCAAAGTCCGGTGGGGACCGGGAGGGGGGGTCTCTCCCGTCGTTTCGCTGTGTTCTGGGACGGGGGTGGGGAGGGGCAGGGTTCAATACTGGGGGGGGATGAAACCCAAGCACTGGGGAGCCGCCCCCACCCCCCCAAAAAAAAAACCCCAACCCCCAAACCAACCACCCCTCTCTCATTTTGGGGAATCTGGCTGCACCCCAAGCCAGCTGGGGGGGGTAAATCAGCAGCGTGGGGGCTCCCATCCCACCCTCCGACACCAAACAACTACCTCACCTCCCTAAGCCACACTGTAACCCCCCCAACAAACCCCCCCCCCCCAAAACCCCTCACCCCCGCCCCCCCCAACCCGCCCCCCGCCCCCCCCAATTTTTACCACCACCTAAATGACACGCAAGGGACACCCTACCCTAAACCCCCCCTTGGTTATCAACCCCGAAGTGGCCACCGGGTATGGGGAGGGGGTGATGCTACAGAGTCCCCCCTCGACCAGCCCCACCCCCCCCCCATGATTACACAGCCCCCCCCCCCCCCCTCCTTAGGGGACCCAGGCGTCTGGCGGCGGCCGCGCGCCCCGCGAGGAAGACAGTAGACTGTATAGTTATCTCCGAGACGGGGGTGTGACCCTCCAACTATACAATCTACTACCTCAACCCGCGGGGTGCCAGGTCAAGGGGAGGGGGATTTTAGGGGTGGGGGTGGGGGGTGGGGGGCTCATCCGGGGACGTCGGGGTGTGGCGGGGGAGGGGAGGGGGGGAAACCCCCAGATTAAGAGCTGTGGGGGGGGATTACCTGGGGAGGTGACATCAGTGGAGGCGGTGGCGGCCTTGGACGCCGCATCCTGCGGGAGAGGGGAAGGTGACTGAGGCCAGGGAGGCGTGGGGGGGAATGGGTGAAAAAGGGACAGCCCCCCCCCCCCCCCCCCCCCCCCCCCAAAAAAAATATTTAGCGGAGGGGTGTCTGGGGTGCCCCTCACCTGGGCATCAGGCCCATCTTTATCCTCAGGGCCCCGTTCGGTGCCTTTGGCTTCTTCCTCGGCCGCCTGCCGCCGGCGTTTCTCTCGCCGCTCATCCAGCTCCTCATCGCGCAGAGCTTCCAGCCGGGCCAGGATGGGCACCTTTACCACTGCAAGGCGGCGGGGGGGGGGACACACATGACAAGGGGGGGCATTTGGGGGTGCCGGGAGACCCCCAGGAGGATGTGGGGACACCGACGATGGCGCTGGAGGTGTCCCCGGGTGGGCAGAAGAAATACAGGAGGTAGCGGGGTGGCGCGAGGGATATCGGGGGACGGGGGGGATGCTGGGGTGGGTTTGGGGACACACGGGAGCGTGGGGACAGCCTAGGGGGGTTGAGAGCACGGGGTGTTGGTGCTGGAGGGGTCCCCAGCCGGGGGGCGGGGGTGGTGCTGGTCTGGGGGGGGCGTTGGGCCGCGGTGGCTCACCCGAGACGCAGTCGTGCATGCTCTCGGCATCCAGCACCTTGCACTCCTCCGTCCAGCGCGTCAGGGCGGTGGGGATGCTCGAGAGGGTCCCTGCGGGGGGAGGGGCGCAGGGTGAACCCGGCTGTCCGGGGAAGGGAGGGGGGCAGAAGCCCTTTGCCTCCTCTGCTGGCCCACCCCCCCTGGGCTAGCCCACCCCCCCAGTTCCTCCCCTCCATCCCCGA
>NC_051204.1:6587354-6611140 GCF_015220075.1 Falco rusticolus | reverse complement strand
GGGTGTTGGGGGGGGTGTTGGGGGGGGGGCGTGTGTGTGTGTATGTGACACTGACTCCCTCCCCCCACTGACGCCCCTCCCCCAGGCTGATATCTACAAGGCGGATTTCGAGGCAGAGCGGGCGGCGCGGGAGCAGCTCCACGCCCAGCGCGAGGCGCTGCAGGAGGCGCTGGCACAGCTCCAGCTCCGCGTCGACGCCGAGGAGGCCGCCAGGTGGGACCACCGGTAGTGTCGTCGTCCATCCCCCCACCCCCCCCCCCCAAAACCCCAGCCCCCCCCCCCGTGCCCCCAAAATCTACCCCCCCCCCCCCATGCGTGCATAAACCCATCCCAGGGGGTCACATCCTGTTCTCGGCTCCCTGAATCCCCCCCAGGGACCCCCAAAATGGGCCCACTCCCCCTCCCCAGACCTGCTCACACCCCGCCCCAGACCCTTGCACACCCAAACCCATCCCCCCGCACCCCCAGACCCCCCAAAATGCCCCAAACCTGCCCAGCCCCCCAAACCCCTCCCAGACACCCACCCTGCATCTCCAAATCTGCCCTGGGGTTCTCCCCATCCCCCTCCTCCCCTACCCCCCCTCCCCAAATTTACCTGTGGCCCCTCCAGACCCCTCCAAAAACCTGCACAGGGTCCCCTTAGCCCCCCCTTACCTGCCCCCTCAGCCCCCTAAAAAACTACCCTGAGCCCCCCCCCATATTCGCCTCCCCCCCCCAAATGGGCCCAACTCCCCCTCCCCAAAACTGCTAATCCCCCCCAGACCCCTGCACCCCTAAACCCCCCCTCAGCCCCCTAATAGCCACCCTGAGCCACCCCAGCCCCCCCCTCAAATTCCCCTCTACCCCCCCCCCCCCCCAGGGTCCGCATAGAGGAGATGAGGAACCGGCACTCGGAGCTGCGGCCCCCGGCAGCGGCAGGGGGTGAGTATGGGGGGGGCTGGGGACCCCCAAACCCCCCTGGGGGGGCTGGGGGATGACGGTGCCCCTCCCCCTGTAGGGTTTGGGGGGCTGGCACCCCCCCTGCGCCCCCCCCCCGAGGAGGAGCCCGATTTGTGCTGCCCCAAGTGCCAGTACAAAGCCCCCGACATGGACACGCTCCAGATCCACGTCATGGACTGCATCAAATGAGGGGGGGGGGGGAAAAGACCCCAAAACCCCCCTCCCCAAATCCTGTGTGGGGTCCCCCATGTTGCGTGGGGCGCCCCTGGAGGTGGGGGAGGGGATTAAAAGCCCCCCCCCCCCCCCCAATTGTTTCTTGCTGGGGGGGGGGGAAGCGGGGGAAATGAAAAGAAGAGGTGAAACACTTGTGTTGCCCCAAATTTTTTGTTGGGGGAGGGTCCCCCCCAAATTTCCAGCCCCCCCACCTCCCCCCCCCTGCAATGAGGGGGGGGGGTCTTCAGCCCCCCCCCGCCCCGCCGTGGGCTTTTGGGGGGGGGTTTCATGCTGGGGGGTGGCTGAAATTTTGGGGGTGCCCATGGACGGGGGGGGGGAGGGGTGGGAAGCCTGCTGCTCATCCAGGCGGGGGAGGGGGGTTAAAGGGGCCGGGGGGGGGGTGTCCCCCCCGGTGGGGTATCGGGGCTGTCGGGGGGCGCAGGGGCGCCGCGGGGGGTGACCTCGATCAGGCGGGGTTTGTCGATGACACGGGCGCCCCGGGGTCCCTTCTCCACGATGCCGATGATCCAGGCCTGGTGCCCCTCCCCCCTCCCCGGCGCCTTCAGCTCCGCGCAGAATCGGGCCGCCTGCTCCCGCGGCAGGCAGATCAGCAGCCCCCCTGGGGGGGAGGGGGGGGGGGCAAGTCAGGGGGGACCCCTAAATGGGGGGTGGGGGTCACCAAAAATATGGGGAGAGAAGTAGGAAAAGGGGATGGGGAGGGGGATGGGGGGGAGACATGGTGGCGGGGGGTGGGGCTGGACCCCCCCGCCCCAGATGGGTGCCGCCCACTTCTGCGGGGGCTGTGGATCAGTGTCCCCCTCCCCCCCCAGTTCTCCCTGTCCCCCCCATTACCCCTCCCCCACTCCCCCATTACCCCTCCCCCACCGTTACCCCTCCCATTCACCCTCCCCGCCCCCTTTTTGCCCCCCGTTACCCCCCTTCCCCCCCCCCATCCCCCCATTACCCCCCTCCCCCAGCCCCTGTTACCCCTCCCCATCCACGTTACCCCGCCCCCCGTACCGGAGGTCTCGGGCGCGGTGCCCTGCAGCAGCCCGTAGCGCCCCCCGCAGGCCTTGCTGACCGCTGCCATCTTGGCGATGACGGGCAGGTTGTGGATGACGAAGGCCACCTCGTGCCGCTGCGCCGCCGCCAGCGCCCGCGCGTGCCCCACCAGCCCGAAGCCCGTCACGTCCGTCGCCGCGTGCGCCCCGAAGGCCCGCATCAGCCCCGCCGCTAGGGGGAGCCCCCGAGGCGTCACCACGGGGGGCTGCGGTCACCCCGGGGGGTCCATGATGGCACCCAGGGGGATGTGACATCACCAAGGGGTCCATGACGTCACCCAAGGGGGGGCTGGGATGTCACCCAACAGGATTATGATGTCACCAAGGAGTCTATGACATCACCCAAGGGGTCTGTGGCGTCACCCCGGGGGGGGGGGGGGCGGGGCTGGGATGTCACCCAGGGGCTGTGACATCACCAAGGGGGCTGTGACGTCACCAAGGGGGCTGTGACGTCACCCCAGGGGATTATGGTGTCACCAAGGGTGCTGTGACATCACCCCGGGGGGGTTACAATGTCAACCGGGGGGGGGGGGGAGGGGGGGGCGCTGGGATGTCCCCCAGGGGGCTGTGACGTGTCCCCTCCCCCCCCCGTACCGGTGCGGTTGAGCATGGCCATGCTGAACATGGCCTCCTGGTAGGCCAGCTCCACCTCCTCCCGCGTCACCACCAGCTTGATCTTGTTCCACCGCTCCGGCTGGGGGGAGGGGAGACACCGCGGGGGGGGGGGGAGGGGGGCGTTAGGGACACCCACCGCCCTCAAAGGGGGACAGATCGCAGGGTTTGGGGGGCTCCTGGGAGGGCTTAGGGACATCCAAGGGGGCTTTAGAGACGGTTGGTGACATCGAGGGGGGGTTAGAGACACCCTGGGGATATCTACAGGGGGGGTTGGGGACCCTCAGGGACATCTAGGGGGGCTTTGGGGGCCCTTGGGGACATCTAGGGGGGCTCTGGGGACATTCATGGTGGCTTTGGGGCCCCTTGGGGACATCTAGGGGGTCTCTGGGGGCCCTTGTGGACATCTAGGGGGGAGTTGGGGAGCCTTGGGGACATCTAGGGGGGCTTAAGGATCCCCAGGGTGGCTTTAAGGCCTCTGGGGGACATCTGGGGGGGGCTTCGGGATCCCCAGGGTGGCTTTGAGGACCCTTGGGGACATCTAGGGGGGGTTAGAGCCCCCCAGGTGCCCCCGCCCCTCCCCCACTCACATTATCCAGCCACTGGTGCGCAGTGACGGCCACCTGCGTCCCCAAGGGCTTGGTCAGCACCAGGACGTCCCCGGGGACAGCGCTGTCGGGCCTGGGGGAGGGGTGGGACAGGTTAGGAAGCGGGGGGGGGGGGGGCGGGCGTCTCAGCCCCCTCCGTGCCCCCCCTCTCCCCAGCCCCTCCCCCACGCACATGATGAACTCGCTGGGCTGACAGACGACGGTGGCGACTCCCCCCACGATCACCCAGGGGTTCACCACCGTTTGGCCCCCCGTCACCGACGTCCCCCCGTCTTCCGCTGCATCCCGGAACCCTTTGATGATCAACGGCATGATCTTCTCCCTCTCCTAAAAACAGAAAAAGGGGGGGGGGGGGGCGGGGAACCCAAAAATGAGGAAGGGGCGGGGCTTTGGAGCTTATTGGGGACATCTAAGGGGGCTCTGGGGGCCCTTGGGGACATCTAGGGGGGCTTAGGGATCCCCAGGGGGGCTTAGAGACCCCTTGGGAACATCTAGGGGGGCTCTGGGGACACCCACAGTGGCTTTTAGGCCCCTTGGGTAGATCGGGGGGGGGGGGGGGGCGCTCTGGGGCCTTGGGGACCTGCCCCTCCCCCCACTGTCGTCGTCCCCCCCCCCCTCCCGGTGTCACCTCCTCCGTCATCTTCTGGCTGACGCTCAGCAGCATCAGCATGTTGTCGCACTCGGTGATGCCCATGGCGTACAGGTCGCTCAGCACGTTGGCGCAGGCGATGCGGCCCTGGGGGGGGGGGGGGGGGGGGGGGGGACAGACACACACGGTGTGAGGAGGGGTGGCGTGGGACCCCGAGAAGGGGATTTGGGGGGGCTCTGGGGGGGGGTTGGGGGAGATGGGAGGGGATTGGGGGGGTCGGGGGGGGGGGTTGGTGGCGCTGGGAGGGGATTGGGGGGGTCGGGGGGCACCTGGGGGGGCACACAGCATGAGGAGGGGGGGGTTGGGATCCCGAGGGGGGGGATCTGGGGAGATGAGAGGGGATTTGGGGGGAACCTGGGGTGGTTGGGGGAGCTGAGAGGGTATTCGGGGGCACCTGGAGGGGGTGGGGGGGGAGTTTGGGGGTCCCGGGGTGGGTGAGGGGGTCCCAGGGGGCGTTGGGGGGGTCCCCACCATCATGTAGGGGTCCTCCACCAGCGGGTAGAAGAAGTCGGTGGTCTGCACCAGCGAGAGCCCCCCGTGCCGCAGCGGCACCACGCATGAGTCCAGCCCGATGCCTGGGGGGGAAGGGCTGTCAGTCAACAGAAGCCCCGCCCCCCCCGCCTCGGCCCCGCCCCCCCCGCGCCTCGGCCCCATGGCGCCCTTTGCCCCCTCGCACCCATCCCCCACCGCGTGGCCGTTACCGCCCTTTAACCCCCCCCCTCCCCCCAACCTCCCCTTCCCAGACGCCCCCTCCCCCCCATCCCCCATTCCCAGACGACGCCCCCTCCCCCCCAGCACCGATTCCCCCCCCTCCCATGCCCCCCCTCCGCCCCCCGTGTTTTTACCCCCCATAACCCACTGCCAGCCCCCTCCCCCCCCATGCCCACCCCGACCCCCATTCCCCCTCACTCCCCGCTCCCAGCCCCGGGCTGACCGAGCGCGGGCGCGCCGCCGTCCGCGGCCGGGCCGGGAGGCCGGGGAGGGCCGAGCCCCGCCAGGAGCCTGAGCAGCAGCTCCTGCGGGACTTTGCAGCCTCAGCCGCGCAGCTCCCCGAAGCCCGTGAGGCGCCAGCCCGGGTCCAGCCCCAGCGCCGCCGGTTCGAAGGGCCGGTACCCGCCGGGCCCCGCCGCGGAGCCACCCCCCGCCGCCGCCATCTTTGCTCCGCGCTGCCCGTCGCGCCGCGGCGGACGCTCATTGGCCGGCGGCGGAGGGGCGGGGCGGGCGCCCATTGGCGGGGAGTGGGGGGTAGGGAGGGCGGGTATTGGACGGGAGGGGTGAGGAGGCGGGGTTGGCGCCGATTGGCCGGCGGAAGGGGGAGGGAAAGGGCGGAGCCGCGCCCGAGGCGAGTGGCGGGAAAGGCGCGAGGCGAGGCGGCGATTGGCTAGAGGGGGAGGGGAGGGCGCGGCTTAGCGGCCGGGCATTAAGGGGCGGGGCTTCCAGGGATCGGTGGCCCCGCCAAAGGGGCGGGGCGGCGGGCAGGGCGGCCGCGGATTGGTGAATGATATGGAGCTAATGAGGCGGGGCAGCGGGCAGGGGATTGGTGGCCGAGCCATAGGGGGCGGGGCGGCGGGCAGGGCGGCCGCGCCTCATGGGGCGGAGCGTACAGCGAGGCGGGCGGGGATTGGTGGCCGGGCGTTAGGGGGCGGAGCGGAGGGCAGTGCGGCCGCGGATTGGTGGCCGGGCTTAAGGGGGCGGAGGGTTTTTTTACGTCGCGGCGGCCGCACCGGAAGTTCTCCAGCGGCTCCTCTCTAGCCGCCTAGCCGTTCTCTGTTCTCTGCGGTGGGCGGAGCCGCGCCGTGGCCGGAAGCGGATGTGACGCGCGATGCGGAAGTGCCGCCCGTAGCCGGGCAGGTGCCACCATGGCAGCGGCCGCGGGAGGCGGCGGCGATGGCAGCGGTGGCAGCGGCCAGTCGGGGCCGTCGACAGGTGGGTGGCGGGGGCCTGCGGGGCAGAGCTGTGGGATGGAGGGGCGAAGTGGGGAGCTGGGGGGGCGGCTTGGGGGGCTGGAGAGTGCTATAGTGTAAGCCGGGGGGGGGCTATAGGGCCCCCCAGTCACCCATAGGGCAGCCCGGGGGGGCTATAGGACCCCCAACCACCTATAGAGCAGGTCAGGGAGCTATAAGGCAGCTGGGGGAGGGGGGGGGCCTATAGAGCTCCCAATTATCTGTATGGCAGCTCGGGGTTGGGGTGTCTATAGAGCAGCTTGGGGGGCTATAGGGCCGCCTGATCACCCATAGGGCAACCCAGACGGCTATAGGACAGCCTGGGGGGGGGGGGGGCTATAGGGTCCCAAATCACCTATAGAGCAGCTTCGAGGGCCTATAGGGCAGCTGGGGGGGGCGGGGCTATAGAGCCCCCAGTTACCCATAGGTCAGCCCAGGGGGGCTGTATGGTCCCAAATCACCCACAGGGCAGCCCAGGGGCGTCTATAGGGTCCCCAATCGCTCACAGGGGGGCTATAGGAGCACCCTGGGGGTCTGGACCCACCTGAGGGGTGGGGTGCGGGGGTGCCCCCCTAACCCCCCCACCCCCCCACACCCCCCCCCCCCGCAGTGTCACGGCGGGTGAAGTACGCCTCGCTGGGGGTGCTGGTGCTGCAGAACGCCTCGCTGGTGCTGAGCATCCGCTACGTGCGCACGCTGCCGGGGGCGCGCTTCCTGCCCACCACCGCCGTCGTCATGGCCGAGGCGATGAAGGGCTGCGCCTGCCTCCTCCTCCTCCTGCTGCAGCACCGCGGTGAGCCTGGGGGGGGTGTGTGTGTGTGTGTGTGTGTCACCCTGTCCCCTCCCTGGGGGCGTGGCATTCCCCTGTCCCCTCCCCCACCCCCCCTGGGGTGGGGTGGCAGCATCCCCTCCTTGGGGACACAGAGCCTGGGGGGGCAGGGGGTGTCACAGGGGGGTACAGTGGCCCCTCCCCCACCTTCCTGGGGGGGGGGACAGCATCTCCCCTGTCCCCTCCCTAGGGACCTGGTGTTCCCCCTCTCCCCTCCCCCACCCCCTGGTGGGGGGCAGAGTCCCATTGCCCCCTACTTGGGGGCCTGGTATCCGCTGTGTCCCCTCCCCACCCCCTGAGTGGTAGCAATGTCCCCCTGTCCCCTCCCTAGGGGCCTGATGTCCGCCCTGTCCCCTCCCCCACCCCCTGGGGGGTGGCAATGTCCCCCTGTCCCCTCCCCCACCCCCTGGGAGGGTGGCAGCATCCCTTTGTCCCCCCTGTCCCCTCCCTGGTGCCCCCCCTGGGGGGAGGGGGGTCCGTGGTGGCCCCCCCCGTGGTGGGTGACGCCCCTCGCCCCCCCCTCCCCCCCCAGGCAGCGTGCGGCAGACGGCGGTGACGCTGCACGAGGCTGTGGTGGGACAGTTTGGGGACACGCTGCGCCTGGCTGTCCCCTCCCTCATCTACACCCTGCAGAACAACCTGCAGTACGTGGCCATCTCCAACCTGCCCGCCGCCACCTTCCAGGTGACACTGGGGAGGGGAGGGGCAGGGGGGGGGGGACATGAGGGGACACGGGGGGGGGGGGGCGGGGGATGGGGACATGGAGGAGGGATGGGGCGGACACGTGTGGGGGGCGGGGGGACACGGGGGGGGATGGGGACATGGAGGAGGGATGGGGCGGACACGTGTGGGGGGCGGGGGGACACGGGGGGGGATGGGGACATGGAGGAGGGATGGGGCGGACACGTGTGGGGGGCGGGGGGACACGGGGGGACACGGGGACATGTGGGGGGATGGGGGACACGGGGACCCAGCGACACGTGGGGGTGTGGGGGAGGGGTGGGGATGGACACTCGGTGACATGGGGGTGCCCTGGTGGCCCCACCCACCCACCCCCCGCCCCGTGGTGGCCACGCCCCCTGCCCCCAGCCCCCTCCCCATGTCCCCAGCCCCCCTCCATGCCCCCCCTCCCCCTGACCCCCCGCCCCCCCCCCCTCCCCCCAGGTCACCTACCAGCTGAAGATCCTGACGACCGCCCTGTTCTCGGTGCTGCTGCTGGGCACAGCGCTGTCCCGCCTGCAGTGGCTCTCCCTCGGCCTCCTCTTCGCCGGGGTAGCCCTGGTACAAGCCGAGCAAGCCCGGGGGCCGGCGGGGGGAGGGGGTGGGTCACCATCCCCCCCCCCGGGCCCTCCGCAGAGTTACGGCGTGGGGTTGGCGGCGGTGGCGGCTTCGTGCCTGTCGTCGGGCTTCGCCGGCGTTTATTTCGAGCGGCTGCTGAAGACGACGGGGGGCTCCATCTGGGTGCGCAACGTCCAGCTGGGCGCCGTGGGGACGGCCGTGGGGCTGGCGGCCATGCTAGCCGCAGAGGGCTCGGCGGTAGCCGGCTTGGGTTTTTTTCATGGTTACAACGCGGCGGTGTGGGCCGTGGTGGTGAATCAAGCGGCCGGGGGGCTACTGGTAGCCGTGGTGGTCCGGTACGCCGATAACATCTTGAAGGGCTTCGCCACGGCGCTCTCCATCCTGGCCTCCACCTTGGCCTCCGTCCACCTCTTTGGGTTTCGGCCCCGCGCCCCGTTTCTGGCCGGTACCGCCATGGTCCTGGCCGCTGTCTACCTCTACGGGCGGCCCCGCGGCCCCGCCGGCACCGGGAGGCAGCAGGACGGCGGCGGTGGCGGCAAGTCAGTGGGGGCTTGAGGGGGGGGGGGGGAGGGGAGGGGAGGGAGTCCCTGCCCCTCCCCCGCCCCGCTTGGGCACCCTCTTACTGGGTGTTTGGGTAAGAGGGGTGGGGGGGGTCCCTGCCCCTCCGCCACCCTGCTCGGGTACCCCCCCACTGGGTGCTGCGGGAGCGGGAGAGCCCCTGCCCCTCCCCCACCCCACCTGGGTACCCCCCTACTGGGAGTTTGGGAAGGGAGGGGGATCCCTGCCCCTCCCCCACCCTGCCCGGGGACCCCCCCCCACTGGGTGCTGGGGGGGGAGGGGGAGGAGGAGGGGGGTGGGCCCAGAGATCGGGGTTCATTAGCTAACGAGGACTAATTAAGGCTCATTAGGCAGGGGGGGACCTGGTGGGCTCGTCAGGGGGAGGAGCCATTGGAGTTCGTTAGGTGGCGGGGCTCATTAACACTAATTAGGTGGGGGGCAACTTGGTGATTGGGGTTCGTTAGCTAACGAGGACTAATCAAGGCCCATTAAGCATTGGGGGACCCAGAGATTGGGGTTCATTAGAGGTTCGTTAGCTAATTAAGCTCATTAAGGCTAATAAGGTGATGAAGGACCCGGTGGGGCTCGGGGGGGGGGAAGGGGACACGCACTAATTAAGGCTCATTAGGGGGCCGGGCGCCCCCCGCCTCGTTAGTGGGGCCGGATGTACAGATTTTATAGGGGGGGTGGGGGGGGGAGGGGCGTGTTTTTAACTGTGAATCGGGGCTAATAAAGGCGGATTTGGTAACAGCGCGTGCTGGGGGGGAGGGGCACTAACCCCACTAACGAGTGGCCGCGCGCTCCTATAGCATCCATAGGGACCCCCCCGGGATGTATAGAGCCCATACGGATCTACCCCCCAGGACATATAGAGCCCTATACTGGGACGTATAGGGGCCGTAGGCCCCCCCAGCCCCGGGCCATATATGTACCCCCAGATCTATAGGATCTCCATCCTGGGACATACAAGGACCCTCTGCTATAGGGACCCCTCCCATGATGTATAGGGGCCATAGGGACCCCCCCCAGAGCTATGTAGTGACCCCCACCCCCCAGAACATATAGATACCATAGGGCCGCCCTCAGCCTGGGGGTCTCTCTCTCTTGCAGGTCGCCCTCCAAGGACAAGGGCTCCTGATGGGATCGACCGCCCCCCACCCCTATAGGGGCCATATGCACCCCCCTCCCCCTATAGACACCCCCAACCACCACCACCTTCGGGCTCTATGGGGGCTCCACCCACCCCCCACCCCCCAGCAAATGCCAGGTTTCACGTGGATTTTTTGGGGTGAATTAAGACTGTTTTGGTACTGGACAGGCCATATGGAATCTATAGGGGAGGGATGGAATCTATGGGGGGGGGAGCGCTCCCACCCCGCGCCGTGCCCGCCCCCCTTCCCCCCCCCAACCTCCCACTGGCCCCAACAGTCTCCCAGTGGCCATCCAGGAACCATCGAGAAGAGCCTTTATTGGTCCTAGAGCGGCCGCGCGGCGTCACTTCCTCCCGCGCCCTCTTGCGGGGAGGGGGGGTTGGAAAGCCGGACACGACCATAGAGAGGAGCCTCCCGGTAGGCTAGAAAGGCCCCAGGTTGGGGCTAGAGCGGCCGCTCCCTGTGGCATTCCCAGCTGCTCTCAGTCCCTCTCAGTCGCCCTCAGCGCAGGAGGTGGGCGAGGACCCAGCAGCCCAGCGTCACCCAGTGGCTTGCCCAGTTCAGCTCTGACCACTTGCGGATGGTGTAGGACATCCCATAACCCTACGGGGGGGGCGGGGAGGGAGACAAGCTGAAGGTGGGGGGCACCCCAAACAACCCCAGGGGGGAGGGATTTGGAGAGGGGGGTTTCAGGGACCCCCACCTGCTCCTCCACGGCATCGTCGGCCTCCACATCGAAGAGGGCGCCCAGGTAGGAGAGATGGAAGAGGGCGACGGCCCCCAGCGCCACGTTCAGCCCCCGCACCCACAGTGCCTGCGGGGGAGGGGGGCAGGGGGTGAGGGGGGTGACCCCGGGACCCCAACCCCCACCCCCGCTCGGTGGGTGCTCACGTCCTTGTGGCGGTGGGTGCAGCCGGGGGGGCAGCGCTTGGAGAGGATGCAGGCATCAAAGATGGCGGCCAGGCGCTTCCGCAGCACTGGGGGGGGGGGGCATGGTCAGTGTCAGGACACGCCCCCATTCACTTAGACCCACCCATAAAGCCCGGAAACCCCGCCCACTCCTCCCAAGCCGTGCTAACAGCTCCAAGCCCCGCCCACTCTACCCAGGCTCCGCCCCCACTGTCCAGATCAACCCACACCCTTTAAGCCCCGCCCACATTATCCAGATCCCACCCACGTCCCTTGAGCCCTGCCTACTCTTACCAGGACAAGCTAAGTCCCGCCCACACCTGGAAGCCCCACCCACAGGCCATAATTCCCATCCACTTCTTCAAGACCCCCCACACAAACCCCCAAGCCCCGCCCACAACTTTCAGGCTCCTCCCACAGCCCTAATCCCCGCCCACACCCTACACCCCACCCCCTCCTCCCAGTGCCCAAGCTCCCCCTACACCCTCTGAGCTCCGCCCCCTTCCCCCAGTTCCCCTCCCTGGTCCTTCCCCCCATTGGCTGCCCCCCTCCCCCTGGTCCCGCCCCCTCCCGTGGCCCCGCCCCAGCCCTTAAAGGGCCAGCGCTGACCGTGCTCCACGTAGGTGATGAGGCCCAGGGAGAGGAGGACGGCGGCCAGGTGGAAGCTGAGACCCTGGGGGGGGGGGGGGGCGTCAGTGTGTGGGGGGGAAGCCCCGGGGGGAGGGGGGGGGCTCAAAGGGGTGTTGGGGGTTCTGGGGATGGTTTTGATGGCTGGGGGGGGGGGGGGGGGGGGCAAGGAGGAGGGGTGGGGCTTGGGGGGCTCGGGGGGCGGGGCTGGGGGATGGGTTGGGGGGCCTGGGGGGGATTTGGGAGTCCCCGGAGGTGGGGGGGGTTGGGGGGCCCGGAGGGGGCTGGGGGATGGATGTGGGGGGCCGGCGGTGTATTGGGGGGGGGGATTTGGGGGGGGCCTGGTGGTGTTTTGGGGGGGGAGGGGATTGGGGCATCATTGCGGGTCCTGGGGGGGAAGATTTGGGGGTCCCGGGGGGGATTTGGGGGGGGGGATGTGGGGGTCCCAGGGGGGATTTGGGGGGGGGGTGTCCCGGGGGTCACTCACATGCAGGAGGGCGCTGGCTGCGTAGGTGCCCAGCACGGCCGCAAAGGTCCCCAAGCGTCGGGCGGTCTGGAACACATCTGGCACCCCAGTAACACCAGTTAAACCAGTCTGGGACCCCCACAGACCCCCTCCCCGACCCCCAGGGACCCCCAAAGACCCTCCCTGACCCCCCCAGGGATCCCCCCAGGATTCCTGCCATACCCCCCAGCCCCCCCATGGCCATGAAGATCCCCAAGCATCGGGCGGTCTAGAACACATCTGGCCCCCCAGTAACACCAGTTAAACCAGTTTGGCGCAGTCTGGGACCCCCGCAGGGACCCCCCTCCCCCCACTCACAGGTGTGGAGCCAACGCGACATGGGCAGGTTCCAGTTGGTGACGACGTCGGCCATGGAGCGCGGCAGCTCCACGCGTAGCGGCCGTGCCACCGCCAGGTCCCTGGGGGGCGACAGCAGGTTAAAAGAGGTGGGGGGGAGGGGATTTGGGGAGGGGGTCGCGCTGGGGGGGGAGGGGCAGCACCAGTGGAGGTGGTGGCGGTGCAGGGAGGTGCCGCAGCCGGCCAGCGTGGCCGTGGCCTCCGACAGGAACGCGACGAAGTAGTTGCTGAAGTGGAAGGACAAGGCGCTCTCGTAGGCACGCAGCCACCTGGGGGGGGGAGGGGCACGGGGGGGGGGGGGGTCACACCTGGGGACCCCCCACTCGGTACCCCCACACTGCCCCCCCCCTCACAAGGGGCTGCGGCACCCCAAGTCCGCCACAAATGGCTGCGGAAACACCCCCCCCCCAACCCCCCCCCGGTGACCCCCACAAAAATCCCCCCGGGACCCCCCCCCCCAAATCCCCCCTGTGACCCCCCCAACGCCCCATTGTGACCCCCCCACCCCCCAATTCCCCGTGCCCCCCCATTCTCCGTGTCCCCCAAATCCCCCTGTGACCCCCCTGTGCCCCCCAACCCCCCTGTGACCCCCCCCACCCCCAAACCCCCACCCCCAATTCTCTGTGCCCCCCCCAAACCCTCCGTGACCCCCCAAACCCCCCTTGTGACCCCACCCCGACCCCCCCAATTCTCCGTGCCCCCCCAAACCCCCGTGTCCCCCCAATCACTCCCTGAGACCCCCCAAACCCCCATTGTGACCCCCCACCCCCAATCCCCCGTGCCCCCCCAATTCCCCGTGCCCCCTCCCCCAATTCCCCGTGCCCCCCCCCAAACCCCCCTTGTGACCCGACCCCCCCTGAACCCCCTCCCCCAATTCCCCGTGCCCCCCCCATTCCCCGTGCCCCCCCCAACCCCCCCTTGTGACCCGACCCCACCCCTGAACCGCCCCCCCCCCAATTCCCCGTGCCCCCCCCCCCGCCTCACCTGGCCAAGACGCTCCTGGGCAGGGCGGAGGGAAGCGCAGGCATCAGCCGGGGGGGGGGGGGGGGGGGGGGCGGCTTTGGGGGGGGCTCCTGGGGGGCCCCCCGGGTGATGGGGGGGGCGGGGGGAGGTTGGGGGGTTTGGGGGGGATTTGGGGAGGGGCGGGGGGGTCTCACCGGCGCAGGGCGCGGGCGCCGTAGAGCGGCAGGAGCGAGGAGAAGAGGAAGGGCGCCAGGCAGGTGGAGACCAGCAGGCAGAGCAGGGCCAGCCCCAGGCTGCGCAGCCCCTTGCGGGCCCAGGCCGCGCTCTGGGGGGGGGGGGGGGGGGGGTCAGGGGGGACCCCCAAATCCTGACCCTGCCCCCCCAACCCGCCCTGAGCCCCCCAACCCCTTCTGCCCCCCAAAACCCCCCTTGCGCCCCCTTCGTGCCCCAAACCCCCCTGCGCCCCCCCAAACTCCCCCGTGTGCCCCCCAACCCGCCCAGTGCCCCCCAACCCCCCCTCTGCCCCCTTATCCCCCCCCAAACCCTCCTTTTGACCCCCAAAACCCCCCGTTTGCCCCCCAAAACCCCCTTTTGACCCCCAACCCCCCGTGTGCCTCCCCAAAACCCCCTTATCCCCCCCAAACCCCCCCTTTTGATGCCCAAACCCCCCCTCGTGCCCCCCCAAAACCCCCCTTTTGACCCCCAACCCCCCCGTGTGCCCCCCAAACCCCCCCTTAGCCCCCCCAAAACCCCCCTTTTGACCCCCCAACCCCCCCCTTGAGCCACCCCTCGCCCCCCGTACCAGGGGGGGCCCCTCGACGGCCCGCAGGTACACCCCGAAGGGCTCCCAGGGCCCGAAGACGACGGAGCCGGGGGAGCAGAGGTACCCCAAAACCTGGGCGGGGGAGGGCTCCCCCCCCGGCCCCCCCCCGGCCCCCCGGTCCAGGTCGAAGCCCAGTGACACCGCCTTCATGGCCACCACCATCTGCGCCCCTGAGACCCCCCCCCCCCCCAAGTCAGGGGGTGCCCCCAAATATGGGGGGGGGAGCACCCCCAGAATGGGGGGGGGAAAGGGGTGTTAAAATGAGGGGGGGGCGCCCCAAGGGACCCCCGGGGGGGGGGGGCTCTCACCTCGCATCTTGTGCCACGTGACGGTGTCCACCATGTGTAGCTCCCTGGGGGGGGGGGGAACCAGTTAGTCCCAGTTCAGCCCAGTAGGCCACTGGTTCCATACTGCCCCACCCCCCCGGTTCATCCTACTGGTCCCCCCAGTTCACCCCAGTGCCTGCCCGCCCCCCTCCCCCTCCCAGCTGCTCACCAGTTGGCTTCCCTGCCTCGGTGCTCTCCCAGCAACTTCCCAGTGCTCCCAGTTGCCCTCCCAGTTGCTTCCAGCACCCCCAGTTTCCCCAATCCCCCTCCCAGTGTCCCCAATCCCCCTCCCCCCTATGCCCCCAACCCCCCTCCCAGCACCCCCCCAGTACCCCCAACCCCCTCCCAGCAACCCCCAGTGCCCCCAATCCCCCTCCCATCACCCCCAATCCCCCCCAGCATCCCCAGTCCCACTCCCCATCACCCCCAATCCCCCCCATCGCCCCCAATTCCCCTCCCAGTGCCCCCAATTGCCCCCAGCGCCCCCCCAGTACCCCCAACCCCCTCCCAGCAACCCCCAGTGCCCCCAATCCCCCTCCCATCACCCCCAATCCCCCCCATCACCCCCAATTCCCCTCCCAGTGCCCCCAATGCCCCTCCCAGTGCCCCCAATCCCACTCCCCCCAGTGCCCCCAAACCCCCTCCATGCACCTCCAGTCCCCCCCCAGCACTCCCAGTCTCCCCCAGTCCCCCCCCAGCACTCCCAATCCCCCTCCCAGCGCCCCCCCCATCACCCCCAAACCCCCTCAGCAACCCCCCCAGTGCCCCCAATCCCTCTCCCATCGCCCCAGTCTCCCCCCAGTGCCCCCAGTCCCCCTTCCATCGCCCCCAGCCCCCCCCATCACCCCCAATCCTCCTCCCCATCGCCCCCAATCCCCTTCCCATCGCCCCCAATCCCCTCCCCGCGCCCCCCCCCCCCCCCCCTACTTCAGTGCCCCCCCGTACCCCATGAGGAGGTAGCTGAGGGCGGCCAGGGCCAGGCAGAGCCCGCGCTGGGCCCGGGCCCGGCTGAGGAGCAGGGTGAGGGCGCAGAGCCCACTCAGCAGGACCACCCACAGCGCCTGCGCCCCGAAGAAATGGTGCAGGGCCAGCAGGCCCCCCGCCGCCGCCCCCGCGTGCTTCCCCCCCCGCGGCAGCGCTGCGCACGCCGACAGCGGGGAGAGGGTCACAAGGGCCCCCCCCCCCCATCTCCCCGGGAAGGCCCCGAGGGGTGGGGGGCTCTCAGTGTGGGGGGAAGGGGCTGGGGGGGCAAAACCTCGGGGGTCCCACCAAAATCCTGCCCCCCCCCCCCCCCCCCCAGACCCCTGGGCAACCCCCGCACCCCCGACCCCTGGGTGAACCCCCCCCCACCCAGACCCCTGGGCGACCCCTCCCCCAGACCCCTGTGTCACACTCACACACCCCCCAAGACCCCCTGGGTGACCACCCCCCCCCCAGACCCCTGCGTGACCCTCTCCCCAATACCTGGGTCCCCCCTGAATTCCCGCCTCCCCTCCCCCAATACCTGGGACCCCCCCCAAACTCCTGGGTCCCCTAAGACTCCCAGATCACCCCCAATACCTGGGACCCCCCAACCCCCCCCAATACCTGGGTCCCCCCAAAACTCCCGCCCCCTCCCCAATACCTGAAACCCCCCCCAAACTCCTGGGTCCCCTAAGACTCCCAGATCACCCCCAATACCTGGGTCCCCCCAACCCCCCCAATACATGGGTCCCCTCAAAACCCCCGCCCCCTCCCCAATACCTGGGACCCCCTGAATTCCCACCTCCCCTCCCCCAATACCTGGGACCCCCCCCAAACTCCTGGGTCCCCTAAGACTCCCAGACCACCCCCAATACCTGGGTCCACCCCCAACACCCTCCCCAATACCCGGGTCCCCCCAAAACTCCCGCCCCCCTCCCCAATACCTGGGTCCCCCCAAAACTTCCGCCTCCCTCCCCAATACCTGAGACCCCCCCCAAACTCCTGGGTCCCCTAAGACTCCCAGACCACCCCCAACACCTGGGTCCACCCAACCCCTGCCAATACCTGGGTCCCGCCAAAATTCCCGCCCCTCCCCCCCAATCCCTGGGCCTCCCCCCCCCCCAACTCCAGGGTCCCACCAAACCTCCTGGGCCCCCTCCTTCTGCCCCCCCCAACTCCCAGCCCACCGCCCCACTCACGTAGCCGGTGCAGCAGCCGAGCCCCCAGGCAGAGCAGCAGCAGCGGCCAGAGCTGGGCCAGGCCCTGCCGCGCCGTCGGTACCACGCAACCGGGCAGCACTTGCGCCGCGAACTCCCGCGGCGGCAGCGCCGCCATCCTGAGGGGGTTATGGGGAGGGGGATCAGGGGGTCGGGGGTCGCTGGGGACCCCCCTCAGGGCCCGGGATTCCCCCACCGAGGCCCGCACCTCGCCCGGCGCCGCCGCCGCCTGCCCGCGCTGAGGAGGGAGCGCCGCCGCCGGCGGCCTGAGGAGAAAGGGGCGGAGCCTTTGAACTGACCAATCACCGAGCGCTCTCCCTCCCCGCGCGCAGCGGCTGACCAATTGAAGCGCGACGCGGGGGGGTGGGGACGGGAAGGCGGGACCGCCGTTGCCAAGGGCGGGATGTGGTTGCTGAGGTGCGGGGGAACCCGGGCTTGGGGGGCGGGGCTTGGGGAGCGGGAGGCGGAGCCTGGCGGAAAGGGAGGGGCTGCGGGCCGTTAGGGGGTGGGGTTTGGCTGTTAGGGGGGTGGCTTGTTGCTAGGGGGCGGGGCTCCGTTGCGAGGGGCCACCAGGTACCGGGGGGGGTTGGGGGAGCGCGGCGCGGTGCATTGTGGGCCGGGGGTCGGCCTTCCGCCATTGCTGCTACTCCCGCCTCTTCTTCCCGGCCCCCCCCCCCCCCCAGCGCTCCCAATATGGACCAGTACATCATACTGGGCCGCATCGGGGAGGGTGCTCACGGCGTCGTTTTTAAGGCCAAGGACAGGGAGGTGGGGCTGGGGGGAGGGGGACCAGGGCGCTGGGAGGGGGGGGGCGCTGGAGGGCTGGGGGGTAGGCCTCAGGGGCCCGGGGGTGGGTAGGCCTCAGGGCCTGGGTAGGCCTCAGGGGGCCTGGGGGTGGTTTGGGGGGGCTCTGTGGGCCTGGGACCCCCAGACACCAGCCCCTCCCAGCACCCGTAGCCAACCCAGCACCCATAGCCCCCCCCCCCCCCCCCCCCCCCCCCAGACAGGGGAGCTGGTGGCCCTGAAGAAGGTCCCCCTGCGCCGCCCCGAGGAGGGGGTGCCCCCCCAAACCCTGCGGGAGATCAAGGCCCTGCGGGAGATCGAGGACCACCCCCACGTAAGTTGTGTGCCCACCCCCCCCAAATCCTGGGGTCCCCCCCCTCCTCAGACACCCCCCCCCCCCCGCCGTCCTCCCCCCAGACCCATATCGGGGTCTGTCCCCCCCCAGGCACCTGAGCCTCAAAGCCTGAACCCCTCCTGTTCAGATCTTGGGGTCCCCCCACCCCCTTACCCCCCCACCCCAATAAGCCCCCCGTACGCAGAATATGGAGGTCCCCCTCCCCCCCAGATCTTGGGGTCCCCCCACCCCCTTACACCCCCCCACCCCCTTACACCCCCCCACCCATATCCGACCACATACACAGAATATGGGGGTCCCCCTCCCCCCCCAGACCACTATCAAGGTCAGGGTCCTCCCAGCCACCTACCCCCCTCCCCCCCCCGATATTGGGGTCCCCCCCGGGATCTTGCCCCTCCCCCCCCGATGCTGGGGTCCCCCCTGGGATCTTGCTCCCTCCCCCCTCCCTGCCCCCCCTCCGATGCTGCCCCTTCCCCCCCCTCCCCCCCCGATGCTGGGATCCCACCCAGGATCTTGCCCCTCCCCCCCCGATGCTGGGGTCCCCCCTGGGATCTTGCCCCTCCCCCCCCGATGTTGGGGGCCCCCCCCGATATTGGGGCCCACCCCCCTGACCCCCTGTGCCCCCCCCCCCCCCCCCAGGTTGTGCGCCTCCGTGCCGCCTTCGCCCAGGGTCCCGCCGTCGTCCTGGCCTTCGATTTCCTGGTGGGCGATTTGGGGGGGCTCCTGCGGGTGACCCCCACCCCCCTGTCCCCCCCCCGCGTCCGGGCGCTCTTGGCCATGACCCTGAGGGGGCTGGGACACTGTCACCGCCAGCACATCCTGCACCGGGTGAGGGGGGACCCCCGTATTGGGGGGGGGCACCCCAGCATCGGGGGGGGGGCGGGTGTTTGGGGAGGGGAGGGGGATGTCTTTTGGGGGGGGGAGGGCTGTGGTATGAGGGGGGCTGTTCCCAGTCGGGGGGGGCAAAGGCTTACTGGGGTGAATGGGAAGAGGGGTTGGGGGGGGGCTATCTTTTGGGGGGGGGCTGTGGTATGAGGGGGGCTGTTCCCAGCAGGGGAGGGCAAACGGTTACTGGGATGAATGGGAAGGGGGACTGGGGGGGAGGGTGTCTTTGGGGGGGGGGGGGGGGGCGGCTGTGTTATGAGGGGGGCTGTTCCCAGTTTGGGGGGCAAAGAGTTACTGGGGTGAATGGGAAGGGGGACTAGGCGTGGGGAGGGGGGGGGCATGAGACCCCTGTTCCCAGTATGGGGGGCCAGGGGCTACTGGGTGATACTGGAAAAAGGGATTCTGGGAGGGGGGGGGCCAGGAGAGCCTTGGATGACCCTGTTCCCAGTTTGGGGGGTGAGGGGCTACTGGGCAATACTGGGAGGGGGGGGCCAGGAGAGCCCAGGAGGCCCCAGTTCCCAGTACGGAGGAGCAGGGGCTACTGGTGTGACTGGGAAGGGGACCCTGGGAGACCCCGGTTCCCAGCAGGGGGGTTTCAGGGGTTACTGGTGTGACTGGGAAGGGGACGCAGGGGTGGAGTGGGGGGGCTGGGAGATCCCGTGAGGCCCCAGTTCCCGGTACGGAGGGGCAGGGGCTACTGGTGTGACTGGGAATGGGACCCTGGGAGACCCTGGTTCCCGGTAGGGGGGTATCAGGGGTTACTGGTGTAACTGGGAAGGGTACCCGGGGATAAGTGGGGGGCTGGGAGACCCCGGGGGGGGGACACAGTTCCCAATACGGAGGGGCAGGGGCTGCTGGTGTGACTGGGAAGGGGACTCTGGGAGACCCAGGTTCCCAGTAGGGGGGTTTCAGGGCTTACTGGTGTGACTAGGGAAGGGACCCTGCGATAAGAGGGGGACTGGGAGACACGGGGGGGGGGGCAGTTCCCAATATGGAGGGGCAGGGGCTACTGGTGTGACTGGGAAGGGGACTCTGGGAGACCCAGGTTCCCAGCAGGGGGGTTTCAGGGCTTACTGGTGTGACTGGGGAAGGGACCCTGGGATAAGAGGGGGACTGGGAGACACGGGGGGGGGGCCAGTTCCCAATATGGAGGGGCAGGGGCTACTGGTGTGACTGGGAAGGGGACTCTGGGAGACCCAGGTTGCCAGTAGGGGAGTTTCAGGGCTCACTGGTGTGACTGGGAAGGGGACCCTGGGAGACCCCGGTTCCCAGTAGGGGGGTTTCAGGGCTTACTGGTGTGACTGGGAAGGGGACCCTGGGAGACCCCGGTTCCCAGTAGGGGGGTTTCAGGGCTTACTGGTGTGACTGGTGGCCCCCAGGACCTGAAGCCGGCCAACCTGCTGCTGGACGGCGCCGGCCGCCTCAAGCTGGCGGATTTCGGGCTGGCGCGAGTGCTGGGCCCCCCCCGCGGGCGCCCCTACAGCCACCAGGTGGCCACCAGGTACCGCCCCCAGCACCGGGACCCCCCCCCCAGCACCGGGACCCCCCCCCCCAGCACCGGGACCCGCCCCCCGGGCACTGGGCTCCGCCCCCCCTGGCACTGGTCCCCCCCCCCGACCCCCGCTCCCTGCCCCTTCAGGTGGTACCGAGCGCCGGAGCTGCTGTACGGCGCCCGCCACTACGATGAGGGGGTCGATCTGTGGTGAGGCACTGGGATCCCCCCTCCCCGATCCCTGGGATCCCTCACTTCCCCCCAGATCACCTGGGATCCCCAGGTCACCTGAGTTCCCTCCCCCCCCCCCCCCCCCGCCCCGATCACCTGGGATCCCTCTGCCCAAATCCCTGGGACACCCCCCTCCACCTCCCCAGATCACCTGGGATCCCCAGATCCCTGGGATCCCCCCCCCCCCCCCTCCCCAGATCACCTGAGATCCTCCCCCCCCCGGGTCACCTGGGATCCCTCTGCCCAAATCCCTGGGACACCCCCCTCCACCTCCCCAGATCACCTGGGATCCCCAGATCCCTGGGATCCCCCCCCCCCCCCCCCCGGATCACCTGGGATCCCCGGGTCACCTGAGATCCACCCCCCCCCCGGGTCACCAGGGATCCCTCTGCCCAGATCCCTGGGACACCCCCCCCCCTCCCTGGGTCACCTGGGATCCCCTCCCCCCCCCCAATCCCCTGGGATCCCCTCCCCCCCCAATCCCCTGGGATCCCCTCCCCCCCCCCAACCCCTGGGATCCCCTCCCCCCCCCCCCCCCAACCCCTGGGACCCCCCTATCGCCTGCGATCCCCCTCCCCAGATCCCTGGGACACCCCCAGACCCCCCCTCCCAGATCCCCTAGGACCCCCCCTTCCCCCCCAGATCCGGGGGCGTCTCACCTCTTCCAATCACCTGGCCGCCCCCCCCCCCCCCCCCCCCCCCCCGCCCCCGGTGCTCCCAGTTTGCCCAGTGCTCCCAGTTGACGTGGCGCCGCAGGGCGGTGGGCTGCGTTTTCGGGGAGCTGCTGAACCTGTCGCCGCTGTTCCCGGGGGAGAGCGACATCGAGCAGCTGTGCTGCGTGCTGCGCGCCCTCGGCACCCCCAGCCCCCGCGCCTGGCCCGTGAGCACTGGGAGCACTGGGAGCACGGGGGGGCACTGGGAGGGGCTGGTGGGGGCTGGGAGGGGGCTGGAGGGCACCAGGAGGGGGCTGGGGGATGCTGAATGGGAATGGGAGCTACTGGGAGGGGGCTGGGGGCACCAGGAGGGGGCTGGGGGATGCTGAATGGGACTGGGAGGGCTGGGGGGGGCACTGGGAGGGGGCTGGGGGATGCTGAATGGGAATGGGAGCTACTGGGAGGGAGCTGGGGGCACCAGGAGGGGGCTGGGGGATGCTGAATGGGACTGGGAGGGGCTGGGGGGGGCACTGGGAGGGGGCTGGGGGATGCTGAATGGGAATGGGAGCTACTGGGAGGGGGCTGGGGGCACCAGGAGGGGGCTGGGGGATGCTGAATGGGACTGGGAGGGGCTGGGGGGGGCACTGGGAGGGGGCTGGGGGATGCTGAATGGGAATGGGAGCTACTGGGAGGGGGCTGGGGGCACCAGGAGGGGGCTGGGGGATGCTGAATGGTACTGGGAGCTACTGGGGGGGGCACTGGGAGGGGGCTGGGGGCACCAGGAGGGGGCTGGGGGATGCTGAATGGGACTGGGAGGGCCTGGGGGGGGCACTGGGAGGGCCTGGGGGGGGCACTGAGAGGGGGCTGGGGGCACTGGGAGGGGGCTGTGGGATGCTGAATGGCACTGGGAGGGACTGGGGGGGGCACTGGGAGCTACTGGGGGGGGCACTGGGAGGGGGCTGAGGGCACCAGGAGGGGACTGGGGGATGCTGAATGGGACTGGGAGGGACTGGGGGGGGCACTGGGAGGGGGCTGGGGGATGCTGAATGGGAATGGGAGCTACTGGGGGGGCACTGGGAGGGGGCTGGGGGCACCAGGAGGGGGCTGGGGGATGTTGAATGGCACTGGGAGGGACTGGGGGGGGCACTGGGAGGGACTGGGGGGGGCACTGAGAGGGGGCTGGGGGCACTGGGAGGGGGCTGTGGGATGCTGAATGGGACTGGGAGGGCCTGGGGGGGGCACTGGGAGCTACTGGGGGGGGCACTGGGAGGGGGCTGGGGGCACCAGGAGGGGCTGGGGGATGCTGAATGGCACTGGGAGGGACTGGGGGGGGGCACTGGGAGGGGGCTGGGGGATGCTGAATGGGACTGGGAGGGACTGGGGGCGGGCACTGGGAGGGACTGGGGGGGGCACTGGGAGCTACTGGGGGGGGCACTGGGAGGGGGCTGGGGGCACCGGGAGGGGGCTGGGGGATGCTGAATGGCACTGGGAGGGACTGGGGGGGGGCACTGGGAGCTACTGGGGGGGCACTGGGAGGGGGCTGGGGGCACCGGGAGGGGGCTGGGGGATGCTGAATGGCACTGGGAGGGACTGGGGGGGGCACTGGGAGCTACTGGGGGGGGCACTGGGAGGGGGCTGGGGGCACCGGGAGGGGGCTGGGGGATGCTGAATGGCACTGGGAGGGACTGGGGGGGGCACTGGGAGCTACTGGGGGGGCACTGGGAGGGGGCTGGGGGCACCGGGAGGGGGCTGGGGGATGCTGAATGGCACTGGGAGGGACTGGGGGGGGCACTGGGAGCTACTGGGGGGGCACTGGGAGGGGGCTGGGGGCACCGGGAGGGGGCTGGGGGATGCTGAATGGCACTGGGAGGGACTGGGGGGGGCACTGGGAGGGGGCTGGGGGCACCAGGAGGGGGTTGGGGGATGCTGAATGGGACTGGGAGGGGCTGGGGGGGGGGCACTGGGAGGGGCTGGGGGGGGCACTGGGAGGGGGCTGGGGGATGCTGAATGGCACTGGGAGGGACTGGGGGGGGCACTGGGAGCTACTGGGGGGGCACTGGGAGGGGGCTAGGGGATGCTGAATGGGACTGGGGGGAGCTGGGAGGGACTGGGGGGCACTGGGAGGGGCTGGGGGGCACTGGGAGCTACTGGGGGGAAAGGGGAGGGGCTGGGGGATGCTGAATGGTACTGGGGGGCACTGGGAGCTACTGGGGGAGGGGTGGGAGGGGCTGGGGGGCACCAGGAGGGGTTTGGGGGGTGCTGAATGGTACTGGGAGGGACTGGGGGGGCACTGGGAGCTACCTGGGGGGAAAGGGGAGGGGCTGGGGGGGGCGCTGAGGGGGCACTGGGAGGTGCAGGGGGGCTACTGGGACATGCTGGCGCTTACTGGGGGTTACTGGGATATACTGGGAAAGTACTGAAATGCAGTTAGTGATAGCGGGCTGTTGTCAGGGCGCGTTTGGGGCTACTGGGCTGTGCTGGGCGGCTACTGGGCTGTACTGGGAGGCTATTGGGCTGTACTGGGATGCTACTGGGACATGCGGGTGGTTACTGGGATATACTGGGAAAGCACTAAAATGCAGTTTGTGATAGCGCGATGGTCTCAGGGAGTGTTTGGGGCTACTGGGCTGTACTGGGATGTCCTGTGGGGCTACTGGGACACGCTGAGGGCCTACTGGGGTTACTGGGATATACTGGGAAAGCACTAAAATGCGGATTGTGATAGCACGATGGTCTCAGGGAGTGTTTGGGGCTACTGGGCTGTGCTGGGCGGCTACTGGGCTGTACTGGGATGTCCTGTGGGGCTACGGGGACACGCTGAGGGCCTACTGGGGT